>NC_049215.1:23145578-23285578 GCF_013347855.1 Anguilla anguilla | reverse complement strand
TTTATACTCCAGAGTGCAAATTACGGTGTTTACTTTTGTGTAAAAAAGGCCATTTTATCTGCAGCAAGTGTTTTTAATGGCATGAATATAAAGTAACCGCTTTGCAGGCAAAGGGTCCATTTTGAAAATCAATTGGCAGCAAATATAAGCTCTCATTAAATGTGAGATGCCAGAAATGACATGGTCACCAGAGTTGTTCTAAACAACATGTGCAATAAGGAACATGTTTTTCAGGAAAGCAAAACAGTGTTGTACCCACCACATAGAAAAGGTTTTGATTATCATACAAATTTCTCACTGTATAGGTGCAATACTTGGGGTTTCCTGCCTTTATGTTACGTATATGGACTGATAATAAGTATTAGTATTTCACTGATATTTGTGGACTGTAGAGAATTGTGCCGTGTATTGTGAATGCTGTGTGTGGCCAGGTCTAACTGTAGCTGTTGATTGGGGTGTTCCCTTCCCTCAGTTTGTGACAGGCACCTCCAGTATTCCCTATGAGGGGTTCGCCTCCTTGCGTGGCAGTAACGGACCTCGCAGGTTTTGCGTGGAGAAGTGGGGCAAAATCACCTCCCTACCCAGGTACTGTCCATCTGTCTGTCTGCCTAAGCCCCTCCCCCTGCTCTCCTTCCCTAAGGGTCTCTGTCCTTCAGCATCTGTCTTGTGCCTGCAACTCATATAATAAAAACACTGTTTCTGTAAACCTTCATATTTCTCTTTGCTCAGAAGTGCTCTGAGAGCCATAGTAAGACTTTTCATCCCTGTGTAGATTCGTCTGTCCGTTCCTCACTCTTCTGACTGTCTGTTTTATGGATATCTGTTTTGTGTGTCCTGTAGTCTCCCTGCCCATCTGACTGCAAAACTGAGGGGTTCTTATGCTTCTGTGTGTGTCTGTGTGTGTGTATACGTGTGCATACGTGTGTGTGTGTACATGTGTGCGTATGTGTGTGTGTATGTGCATGTGTGTGTGTGTCTCTCCTCAGGGCTCACACATGCTTCAACCGCCTGGACCTTCCGCCATACCCCTCCTTCTCCATGCTGTATGAGAAGATGCTGACGGCTGTGGAGGAGACAAGCACCTTTGGCCTGGAGTGACATCCCACCCTCCCCATCTGGCCTGTGCCCTCTGCCCCCTGGTCTCCATGGAAGCCCCAATCTCCAACTGACCACACACTCTGAAACACTGACCGCACGCACTCACACACTGACCACACGCGCTGGCATACTGACTGCACATACAGACACCGACACCCTGCCCATGCACAAACACTGACCACACTACACAGACAAACTGGCTGCACCCCCTAAAGCCCTGGCCATACCACTGACAAACTAAAAATGCACACACATCATGCTCTGAAGCACTAGCCGCACACAAAATACACAATTGCTGACATGCAATGCGTACGACACACAGACAGGGTGCGTTTGTCACCTATCAGGAGCGCGCGCGCTTGCGCTGAACAGAAGCACATGCAGGCGCATCTCACAGCCTCATCCTGCTCGAATACGGAGGCGGGCACAATGAAAAGTAGGCCACACCCCCTGAGCGTCGAACTCTCACCCGTGACCGCGCCTACTCAGGTCTGTCGGGGAACTGGGTGGGAAGAAGGGGTCGAGCCTGAAAAGTGGCCTCACGGGACCCCAACAAACCCTCCCCGATAGCACTTACCTCCGCTTTCCATCGCCCTGGATATCCAATGGGAGCCATGGATGAAGCTCTTCCCACCAATCAAAAGAGGTCAAGGAAAGAAACAACAAAAAAAGAAACAAAAGTATAAAAAAACAGTACAAAAACATGAATGAATAAACACAGACTCATGTTTTAATATTTAAAATATGAATTTCCAAAGGATTATATTAGACTCGTTGGGAGTGTAGGAGAGACCCCTGGCCTTTTCCTCTCGGGATTAAAGATATGCCTTTGCTATGGAGGGTTACAATCACGACCCGCACAGGACGTCCCATCTGTAGATAGGCTGCAGTGTTCTGTGGCTGGGATTCGTGTTGACTGGACTGCTGTACTGGGGACACACAGTTCCCTCATCCCCCACACACACAGTGGACGATGAACAAGTCAAACCAAGTTTTGAACTGATGCCCATTTGGGGACATAATTTCCCCTCTTTGGACTGTTCAGGTGCACACTCTCACGCACTCCCACACACAAATGTTCACAGATTCCAAAGTAGGAAAAGGTATGAGTTCTATATGCTTATCAACTGTTTCTTTTCTACCTACAGTAATAACATGACTGAGTGATATGCTATGTTATTAGCGTTTGTGATGTCTTGAAAGCTTTAAGAAGCTTCAGGACAATCAATTTACAAGTACTCCATAGCAGTTAGGCTTGGATATATGGCCCATTATCAATCAAACCAATCTCTTTTGCTGCCATTGAATGACAGTACCTTTGCAAATTTAGGGTAGATTGTTTTTATTGTTTTTATCAACTCGTTAACGTCAATTGTTTATCACAGTGCTCAGTGGCTTTTTATAACAATGGATTATCACAGTGCTCAGTGGATTTATGCAGCGAGTAGGAGACTCAGTCGCTGTTGTAATGTGCAACAATCTACTATCTCTCATTATCAGGCCTGACAACAGAAGTATAAGAATGAAGCACTGTCATAGCTTTTATTAGTGTTGGTTGTTATGGATGTATAACTATGAGTTGTTATCACGTTCCTTATTTCCTCTTTTGAAAGTCTATGTAACATGAACAGAAGCCGAAGATCCGGCATGCTGCACACACATGCACGACACAAGAACACGTGTCCCATTTGTGCACTTCTAAATACACGCTCACACACACACACACAAATGGGCATGCCGCATGCACACACACACAGACGCACTCTCTCGCTGGTGTAATGGCCAAGCTTTTGATGAATGTGAAACAATCACCCGTGAATGTTTAATGAAGGCGTTAAAAGTGAAGTTTGGAAGGGTGGGGAGTGGGGGAGGGGCAGTGGTTTGACTGACCTGGGAGGTCTCTCCAGCTGGGCTGCTGGTGGGGGGAGTGGGCAAGCACTATACCTCGGGATGGGACTGCCCCCCTGCACCTCAGAGGACCCATCCCACTGTCCACGTGAACAAGAGGGCAAACTAGGGTGCCCGACGCCTGTAATGCCCTTTGTCTGCACTCTGGAGAGTAGTTCTGTGGGTATGGCCAGTCCAAGAATTGACCCTCAGAAGATTTTTATACTGTTAACAGTGACAAAGCTATAAACTTGTGGGACATGCTCCCTGCTTTGAGGATTATTTGCAGAGCATTTTTTTCTACTCTTAAAACAGTTGTGACTAATATTAATTTAATAATAAGAGCTGCAAATTGATTGTTTCTTTCCTGTTGGTTTGCGCATTTAAGGCTTATTTCATGAAGATTTGGGCATCCCCTAGTGGTGTGTTCACACACACGCTCTGCTCACATGCAGTGGATACGCCCCTTCTGTGAGGAAGGGGTCGCCACGGGTCAGTCCCCCACATGGGACATTGGCCCTGCCCCCTCCATCACCCCAGTCTCTCCTGCGCAGAGGCCTTTTTAGGGGGTTCCCCTCCCGCTGGGAGATTTCATACTTGTAGGATTTGTCCTCCATTTGCTGTTGCTTCTCATGCCCCCTTTATTCAGTAAGGCCCCTGTGTGTGTGTATGTGTGTATGTTGTCTGCATGTGTGCGTGTGCGTGTGTGTGTGTGTGCGTGCCTGCATGCACGTGTGTGTTCCTACGAGTCCATGTGCTTATGAGTGTGTGTGTGTCGGAGCGGTCATGTGTTGGTAGCTGTGTGGGTGTGTGAGTGTACTTCAGATACACAGGTTGTGATGTACAGGATCCTGCTTCCTCCATCTGCACTTGAACAAGCAACTTTTATATTCCAACTCCTCAGATTTTTTACTGCATGCAGGTCTGTTGTGTTACTCTGTGAAGTATACCACCAATAGGAGTGCTGGAGGTGAGAGGGGCGGGACAATGGGTGGCATCATAAAATGCCCCTCCCCTTCTTTCAGCAGACCAAAGCTACTGGACTATGGTGTGTTTTATAGCTTATAATGCATGCTGGAGGAATAGCAACACACAGTTCTGAGTAGCTCTTTCAGGGAGATAGGGGCTTGATCATACATACTCTCCCTGTTTCCCCCATCAACTGTATCCATCTTTCTGTTCAAGGGGTGAGAGGTCATGGGTCACAGGACAAGGCTAATGAGAACGCTCAAATACGTGCTCAGATTTGAAAAAAAAGTGAGGGAAACTGTAAGTTTTACATGTCTCTGTTTCTGTATGTTTGTATATAATTGTATAGAAGCCTCTGTCCAGTCCTGTGTAAATATTTGCACTGAATGTACCAAAGGTTTGGGGCTGGCTTAGACTCCCCAAGTCTCTCTGTATCTCTCTCTCTCTCTCTGCCTCTCTCTCTCTCTCTCTCTCTCTCTCTCTCTCTGTGCACCCTGTCCTGACACCCCTCCTTCCTCCATGTAAGCCAGCCTGGCTTCACCTCATCCAACATTTAGGGCACCTCATGAGCATGGACGGTCTCCCCCGCCTTCACTAGTTGGTTCAGGCATCCCACCTGCAGCTCTCTTTCCCCGTTTGGTTTGCTCCCCCTGTTCAGGGAAGTCCACACCAGCCTCTCCCAACATGAAGGCCTTGATCCGTGGACCTCGGCGGTCCGCAGCGGGTCCGAGTGCCCAGCTCCGGACCGGCCTGTGCCGAGAACCGGCAGGGTTTGTGTCACACCTGTGTCAGAGCTTCACTCTATGCAAAGCATTTTCCTCCATCTCACACTTATGATTGTAAACATGGAACACGAGTTTTAAAAAGAACATGTCTGCTGTGTTTCTTTTGTCATTTCAGCTGGCTTGAGGTGGAGGCGGAGGGGACAGCAGGGTGGATTTAACCATTCTGCTCTTTAGGGTTGCCATCTGGGGATCATAAAACAGGGTTAAGAGAGACTGATATATCCATCATACCAGAGCCCATAGCCTTCATTTGTTAGCATAGATTGTTTACTTCTAGTTGGACAGCAGTAAGCGGATATGTTGCAGTCTGTCTTAACCCTGTTCATTTAACTTTGCCATCTCCTAGGAAATGTGAGGTGGCCCATTTAGGTCACCAAAGGCAAGTGGTGTCTCACTGTGATGTTTCTTAAGGTTATATAAAACAGTTCTATCAAACTGCCGACAATCTAAACTGTTCTGCATCCTCCATGCTTTCAGGCTTCTGACACTGTTTTGACAAAATCAACTTTATATAGATTTGTGTATGTAATATTCACTATGCCCACTCTAAGAGACTGATGTGTACATAATTTGGGGGTTGGTAGTAGTAAATAATGTTTTGTTTTGCCCAGTGAAGGCCAATTGGAAGAAAGCTATGCAGGTAAGAATGAAGGTATGTGCATCAGTACATATGAGAGGTGGTTGGGACTTCTTCAGTTCCCCATTGAAACTCCTCATCCCCAGCACTGAGGCCTCAGGTAAAAAAAATCTGGTGCCACTCTTTTTCTGTCGAGTGAAAGATATTCAAACCACTGGCACACATTTGTGAGGAACTACAATGCACTTGTGTGGCAATTCACTCATTCAGCAGATGCTCTTATTGAGAGCAGATAAACTGTATGAGAGTTTGCATTCACCCAATTAATATGAGTAACAGTGCCAGACCAGGCTAACTACATCCACAGACCAGTGAATATAGGTGAAACATACAGCACTAAAGCACTAGTGCAAGTTAACTATGCTAACCAAGAGCCAAAATGCAAATTCTGAGTACATACAGATTACATTTATGACAAGCCCTGTGGAAAGAAACTTAAACCCATAAAAATACCATTGCCTGATAGTATGAAAGGTGGTAGTTCAGGGGCTGGGGATAGAAGAGGAACCATCATATCATCTGAAGAAGTGGGTGTTTGGCCCACGTCAGAAGATGGCCAACGATTGTTGATGTGCCAACCAATGTGGGAAGCTCTTTCCACCACTGTGGAACAAGTACAGATGGACATCATGACTGGGAGAAGCACCAGGCAGGAAGGAGGTAGCCTCAAAGTCACGGAATTGAGAGATCAGGTTGGAGTGTAGGGTTTCAATTCAACTTTATTGTTCACTTGCATATTTAAGATAATACTGTAGACCTAATGTTTATGGTTTGAAGATTGATTAGAGGTATGGTGGCGCTGTTCCATTCACTGCCCTTTAGGCTATAGTACTAAGGTTGTAAACTCGATGTGAACTGTAACAGGTAGCCAATGAAGTGAGGTGAGGAGGGTGTACCATGAGCATGCTTGAGAAGATTGCAGACCTGCTGCATGGCTGTGTTCAGCATTAGCTGCAGACTTTTACCAGTGCCAGAAGGCAGAGGGAGGTGACAAAACTGAGTTACATTACATTAAATGCGGCAGACACTTTTATCCAAAGCGAGTTACATGAGAGTCTGCCTTGATTATCAAAAGTCTGTCAAAAAGTTTCAATGCTTATTTGTAAACTGATTACCTATTGAAGAGGTAACTGTTAGGCACAAGACAAATTCTAGTGTCTGTTTAAGTTTAATGCTGTGGTATTCACTTTCCATTTCAAAAAACACAACTTACAAAATCAAAGCTTAATCTGTATGACACAATTGATTTGAAAGGATCAGCATGTTCTAGGCAGTTTCTGGATAATAACCTGGACTTGTCTATACCTCCAGTCGAGACATGCATAAGGGTACACCTGCCAAGACACACTGGGTGTAGCACAGAAAAGGCACATTGTGTTCACTGTGTAACATCTGGTCTGCAACTGGCATCAAAAGAAAAGCAGAACCAGCTACCAGTTCTATTACCGGTTACTCAGTCTGCCACTCTCAGTTCCATTCTATCCTCTCTGCATAGTATTTTTCTTCCTGTCTGCACATTGTAATAATGTGATCGCAAATGTAGGCCTATTTGATCCGTCACCCTCTGGCAAGGACTTCCGCCTTCCTTTGGTGGCAAGTTCAAAATGAGTTGCCTTGCTACAGTGAACGCTGTGCGGCGCTGCGCTAAAAAAAGAAAGGAGTAGAAAAGTGAGGATGGTACGTCACTCGGTTTGAAGCCAGTTCTGCCGGTCATGCTCTGATTGGATTAATCCGAAAAGTGTGACGTAATGTGGGCACCCAAACTCAGCTTTCAAACGAAAACCGACCCAGGAAAGCCGAGAGTGCACTGCCCGGAGTGCGGGTTGTATCAACGCAGCCTCTGTGACCCGTAAGGAAGAGCATTTAAACTTTCATCCGCAAGAGGATCTCGTCTTTCCGATACGCGGATCTGTTCGTGCGTACGATCGAGCTGAGAAAAAAGAAAACAGTGACAAGCTGGCAGGGAAACCGCGAGCAACTGGTGGCGGCGGTGTGTGTTCGTGGAATAACTGATAGGCAAAGTTGTCTAGCGCTGGCTAACGATTGAGAGCTAAGGTAATGTTCAAGTTTCATCTGAGAGAGAAGTGACATTTTAGGATGTGTCACCTTGGTAAAAAGCCAGGACAAGTTTGCAATTCTGATTCACTGTTTCCGAGAAACAACAATTTCTTGTGAATTTACAATAACGTTTGTCACCATTGTGCATAGCTATCAACCCGCTGGCATTGGACTTGTTGAACAGTTTTAGCCTGCTAGTTGGCGAGCAGGCTAGCGTTAGACAAGTAGCTATTTAGCTAATGTTAGGTATCGTTCGCAAAATAGAAGAACGTAATAAAAGTTCGCTCAACTTCATTGTTATTACCACCAGTGGCAACTTTACAACGAAAATAAATAAGTCTGGGGAAAACGCACCCAGGTGGATAACTTCAGCTAAGTTAGCTAAAGTGAATACAAGTTATTTTGAGTCTTTCTCACCTTGCGAAGCACGTCGTTAGCTAGCTTGCTAGTTAACATTGGGCTAGCCAGCTCAACAGTTAAATTAGCTGGGAGAACGCGAAGGCTTCCGGCTGGACTATGATGTCAAGAAGACGGTTGGATAGTCGCAGTTGCCCTCCTGGGCTTTTTGGGGAAATTCAGACCCCTATCCGGAACGAACCCTTGGACAGCCTTTTCGAGATGACCAGCGAACTTGGCAGGTGAGATAATCTCGTCTGGAACCTTGCAATGTATCAACTGTGTGCGCTGTCTTAATGTCCTGTTAGTACATATTTGTGCAGTAGTCCCACTGCAAAAATTAATTTTATATCCTAAGATCCACCATGAAATATATTAAGACAGTTACTTGTTTTGAATGTAAATATTTCTAAGTAGACTTCCGTTTAATATCTCAAAACATCCTGCGCCAATATCTAAATAACGGACATATTAAAATTGGCAACGTGATATTTCCTAAAAATAAAAAAACAACGTGTTTTTATAGTGCTGCAGTACAGTTTGGACACCATCTGATCATTTTCAAAAGTTGAATGCCTAGCCAAGCTGGATAGCTTTCTTGTCTGGGAAAATTATATTGCCAAGCTAGATAAAACAACGCGTTTCATGGCAGAAGGTGAACAAACTGATAATGCAAATATTTTTGACACATTGGCCAGCCATACAGAAGACGTTCCTGTCAATAAACTGCACCACACTCTTTCTACACACTAATTTCTGGGACAGTGGGTGTTTCTTACGCTGTTGGATACGTGGATGCGTTTTGAACAATACTGCTCAGATCTGTGTTTATGTTCTGCGATTCTGGAAGGGTTTGCAATAGCTAGAACTCTCCAACCGCGTTAGGAATGCCAACCTTGTCAAGTGACCGCTATCACTTGCAGAAAGCTTGTTGTGGACTGCATAGAATCCGAGTGTACAATACTTACGAAGGGATTTTCTGCTCGTATATTTTCCACATTCAAGAGGGGAAAAACACTTTGACTTAGTTGCAGCCTCTTGGCAATGAAAGTGATGACTGCAGGTTTGAATCCTGTGGGCTGTTCTTGCATCATTGAGAAAGGTCAGGAAGTTGTCAGATTTGTTGCTTGACCTACAACCTTGCCAGGCTCAGCCATGTCACCCCCCTTCTCATCTCCCAGCACTGGCTACCAATGTCAGCACGCATCAAATTCAAAACCTTGGTGCTCGCCTTTCAGGCAGGTAAAGGGTCTGCTCTGTCATATCTTCAAAAGATCATCAGACCCTGCTCACCAGCCAGACCTCTCTGTACTGCAACCTCTGGGGACCTGGCCCCTCCCCCACTGCATGGTGGACTTCCGGGTCACGTCTCCTGTCTGTTCTGGCCCCCCAGAAGTGGAATGAGCTCCTCGCTGCAGACAGGACAGCAGGAACCCTACCTGCCTACTGACACAGACTGAAGACACACCTCTTCAGACTGAGTCATTAGATATCCTCTTTCTCTCTTTTTGGATTTTTTCTTTTGATAGTAATGTTATAGGTATTCATGTGCAAAGATATGTTGGCTGTGGAGTATTGTTTACCTTTGTTTACAGTATTAATTATCGGTTTGTTTTATTAACTTTAGATGTAGGCCTATTGGTTATAAATGGGCCTTCTTGGTGATACTGCGTTACAATAGAGAGAGTCGGTGTGTTTTTGCTTTTTTCTGTGGGAATGTCGTTTTTTTTCTTATGACTTTACAGGAAAGCTTCTTTTTTTTCTAGCAAGGCTTTATGCTAACATTCTTTCCAAGGAGCACATGTGCTCTTAAAGTTAAATTTAGAGCACACTAATGCATCCCAGTTAGTTGATGTGCTCAAAAATATTTTTTCCAGTTAGTGCACATCCATTTTCAGGAGCAAATGCTTATAAAATGGGAGCACTGTAGAGCCCTGGCTAGTGTTCTGCAATCAGGTTATCACTCCAATGCAGGCAGTTCTTACCTACTTCCTGAGTTCCAGTCTGTGCTGTGCCGGACGGGATCAAATCCATAGGATTTATGAGGAGGGAGGAGATTACAGCATCTATCAAAAATGAATAAGAGTGGAAACAAACCCCTGTCAGAATTCAAGGTGTTTTGCAAATATATCAGCAAAAAAAACTGCTTTGCTTTTCAGTTCATTTTCCGAATTCATTTTTCATCTTCTAGCAGAAGAATGGCTAGCCAGCTGTGTTTATTCGCTTTCTGGAAAATCACCTTCTGCTGTCGTCAGGGACAGAGGGGCCAAGTGGTCTGGGTCAGGGGAGAGGGAGGAGACAGGTGGGCATGGGCTTGTCGAGCCCCGGTCACAGTGGGAGGGGTGTCAGAATGTGGGCAGAGCTCTGCAGGTTGTCCCCTGCTTTGTGATGCAGTGTTCTGGGAGTCGGGCAACCCCTGAATCTTTTCATGGCCTTGGTTCCATGCCGTAGATTAAGTACACATACGTGCCTTGCGTTCTGCCATAAAATGAATGTTTACTTGCAGTTAGTGTGTTTTCAGTTGGAGTCCATACAACCCACAGACTCATACACACACAGACATCGAATGAAAGGATCTATGGTTTCGAGAATTTGACTGAGTGGGATATTACAATAGTCAGATTTGAGCTTTGAGGATGTACAGTGTGCAAATATTGTCACTTCCTTGGATGAATAACCCACATTTTCCTGTGTAAATGATTATTCACTGCCCACAATTCTGCATGTTCATGCACACTTTCAGACCAGGAAATGTGGCAATAGTGAATCGTCTTATATGTGCAGTTCCTAAGCTCTGAATATCTGTCAGTAAACTTCCCCTTTTGTCTGTGAATAGGCATTCCAACTACTGCTCTGAGTAAATCTATAGGTAATGTTTGGTCTTATCCTTAACAACTTGAAGTGCATCTGCAGTGTTTTTGGACACTTTTTTGGTTTATCGTATCCACTATTGTGAAACTCCCTCGAGAAATACACACAAAATTAGCCCCGTAAAGTGAGTGACCTCCATCAGAACAAGACAAAGTATAATTACTTCAATGTGTTTAGTCCCTGGAGCATGCAAGAGAGAAATTCTGCCCTCAGAAAGGTCGACCCTGAGTGGGGATGTTAAACCGTCTTTCCGTAGAGACTTGCAGTGCTCCAGCAGGCGTTGTAGCCTGTCCAAATGTCCTTGGTCAGTAAGATTGACCAGCATGGCCCGAAATGTGACCGGAACATTGGCTGCCCCCGCACGTGAAATGTGAAGCAATTCCTCGTGAGACCACCCCCTGGTTGCCAGATAACGCAGAACGCACTGCCTCCCTGAACTATAGGTTAGGGGGGATTCTGACATAGGATCAGCTCTCTCAGGGTGTCCTGGCAGCCCCACTGTGTGGGAGTCAGAGGCAGCCAATCAGAATATTGCTGGATATTCAGTAGGTGTGAATACTTCAGCATGGGTCATCCAGGCCATGTATCTCATCCCCAAAAACATATTGTCCCTCCTCACCCATGCAGAAACACATGGGGTTAAATGGTTTTAAACGTGCTCGTATCAACTGTGCTCTGTGACTGACCGCTATGACATTGAGCAAAATCCTGCAGTGAGATGGTGGAGTGTACATATACACACACACACTCACACAGGCATGCACACACACACACACACACACACCCCTCCGCAGTGTTTCTGTGGCAGGGGAAGGAAGTCATCTGTAGAGTAAATAGCTGTGGAGCTCCCTGCAGGGCTGAGAAACAGGAACTGCCACTACTCCTGCCTCTTGGGTTCCTGCTTTTGTGTGATTTGTGTGTGTCTTGCGTGTTCGTGTTCCCGCACGATAGCGTGTGCGTTCGTCACATTCGCCATCATACGCAGAATTGGCCCGGACTCCCCCCTCGTAGTCGCCACTCCAGCGGTGACACGTGGAAGTGGGTCATTTACAGTCGGCCGACGCACAAACACAGAAAACCCCGACACAGCACACGCGTTTCCCCCCTTCTGCAGCCTCAGCCCACAGCCCACAGCCCACACTCTTACCCAGGCCGGCTCGCAGAACACAGCCCATATTAACACACTGTAATGAGTCAGGAAAGGGCGGTTCGTAAGGGTGTGAAGAAGAAGTGGAGAGCATGACTGTGTGCTGCTGTGACTGGCCGGGGGCTCGTGTCTCTGCCAGGAAGAAGCCCCTGCTAAACCCAGCCCTGAGAGCCCCGGGGAAGGGTTCTGGAGCGCGTTCTGAGCGCGCTCTGTTCTGAGCCGCCGTGCTCTTTGCTGCCCTGCCAGGCCGCCGGTCTCTCAGAACATTTTAAGTGAGGGTTCTGGTTCTGCGGGACCGGGAAACCGAGCGGGCAGTTTTTCAGGCACAGTCCTAGTGCTCCTGCGATGGTGCTGTTATGCCTTATACATCCACTGTCGGGATTGAACATAGGAGTGTGTGTGTGTGTGTGTGCGTACGTGCATGTGCATTTTTGCATGTGCACATTTATACACACGTGGGAAACTTTATCTTTACTGCGTAACCGTAAATTTCCGTGAGAAATCACCAGGGGCTTTTGGGCCCCTGGGACTATTATGTCAGTGACACTCGTGAAATCTTCTGAAGTTCCCTGTTCGGTTGATCAGTGAAGCAGAAAGGGTGGCTGCGGCTGTCAGTGTCCCCCGAGGCCGGGTTTGAAGGCACTGCTTCAGCACTCCTATCAGCTGCTCCGGCTCAGCCGGTCCTCCCCACTGTCACTCATCCCCAGTGCGGTTCAGTCACACGGCTCCCAGCTTCCCTGACCAGCTGTGAGTCAGGCCTCCCGGGGCACGTGCTGGACAGCCGTGCCCTCAGCTGACATAATGTATGCGTGAGCGCTGAGCAGTCAAAAGTGCCAGGGGTTTCGCCAGCCCAGTCGGTGGCCAAGTGGCCAATGAGGCGTTTCTCACTGCCAAAGGGACAACCTGGCAGCCAGCAGAGTGCTGCCCTGAACTTTGGGGGCTGTCTGTGAGTGCTCATCTCAGTTAAGCGCACTGTTACCGGGTGTAGATAAGCACAGGTGTGAAGACACGCACGGTCCCAGAATGCATTGCTGTGTTAAGAGTGACGGCTGCCTCAGTGTGACCGATGTGCGTGCGTGTAAATGACACGCTTTCTGAGCTCTAAACGTCGCTAGCTCCACCACAGACCCCAGGAGACGGAGGCCGTCACCTCCGTCTCCCTACCGTGCCCTGTTCCTCTGTGCCGAGGAAGTTCCTGTTGCTAACAGGAAGTTCTGATGTGGTCCACACCTTTTCTGTTGTGACTGCCGTTGTTTGTCTGTTTGTACACTTGTGTACATTGTTTCACAAGCTGTGTTGTGACAGACGTACAGTGTGTCCCGGGTCGTGAGCCGCAAAAGACATTTAACCATGCGGCTTTTGAAAAGCCTTTGAGTCAGCAAATTGAAAACGTTTTTGGCACATCAAGGATGGAAAAGGGAGAGAGAAACGTGAAACAGGAAATTCCTGCATCTTCATTTCAATCCCTCCCTTTTCCAACGTTATCTCTCTCGGCAGAGGGATGGATTGCAGTATGCATTTTAAAATGTCTCGCCATTCAGAATTTTCAGAGAGTGAGAAAGAGAGAAGGGACAATAAAGACAGGAAAGGAACATGTGATGTTTTTTTATACAATGGATGTGTTGCAGTCCTTGGTTGATTAAGTGCTGTAATTTAATCTTTCTATCTCCCTCTCCATCTCCCTCTCTCCCTCCCTCTCTGTCTGTCTGTCTGTCTCTCTATCCCTCTCTGTCTGTCTGTCTGTCTCTCTATCCCTCTCTGTCTGTCTGTCTGTCTGTCTGTCTGTCTGTCTGTCTGTCTCCCTCTCTCTCCCTCTCTGTCTGTCTGTCTGTCTCTCTCTCTATCCCTCTCTGTCTGTCTGTCTGTCTCTCTGTCTATCCCTCTCTGTCTGTCTCTTTCTCTCTCTCTATCCCTCTCTGTCTGTCTGTCTCTCTCTCTATCCCTGTCTCTGTCTGTCTCTCTCTCTATCCCTCTCTGTCTGTCTCTCTGTCTCTCTCTCAGGGGGAAGTTTGCGGTGGTGAAGATGTGCATAGAGAAGACCACGGGTAAGGAGTTTGCCGCCAAGTTCCTGCGCAAGCGTCGCCGGGGGCGGGACTGCCGAGCGGAGATCGTGCACGAGATGGCGGTGCTGGAGGCGGCGCGGAACAACCCGCGGGTGGTCAACCTGCACGCCGCCTTCGAGACGGACCACGACATCGTGCTGCTGCTCGAGTAGTGAGTCTGGGGGGGCGGGGTTCTGATGTTGTCACGGAGACAGGAGTCAGGTTTCGGGCCGCCTCAGGGCGAGCCCGCAGCTTTGTTTGGGGGGGGGGGGGGGCGGTTGCGGTCGCGGTTGCTGGAGGTCACGCTCGCGGCCGGTTCCCGCGGCTGCTCCACAGGGATTCAGCAGTGGGCCGGGTGACTCAGCACTTTCGTGGCGGGGCAGGTAGGCCTCGCCTGCGTCAGGAAGTGCCCGCCCGTGTGTACGGGCGAGGCCCAGAAGTGCAAGCACTGCAAGCGGGTCTGGATAACACTGTTTGCCCTTCACGATAAACAGCACGGCCAGCTTTCTGCGTATCTGAGCAAGACTGCCACAAAAGCCTTACTGATAATTACAGTAGATAAACGATAAATTATGTGAAACTAGTATTTCCAGCCCAGTATGTGAAAGTTTATTAATGTATGAGCTCATGGATCGCAGTTGAATCGTTTAGTGGTGTTATTAAAGAAGGCTTTTCAGGATTAGGTTTAGGTTACTTTGTCACGTCGGAGCTTCTGTTTTGACATATAAAATATAAAAGTTCCCCCGCTGCAGGATGTTAAACTGGTTTTGGGGGCTCCGCGTTGCCTTTGACGGTGAGCAGGCTGGCGCACGCCCCGCTCACTGAGCACAGCCGCACCGCGCAGACACCGTCCGGACGGCCCCGCTCCTTCCGCCCGTGCAGAGAGAGAGGGAGCGGCTCTCACAGCGGCACTGTGGGATTGCTGGCACCGCTGCCAGGAGGGTGTGCCGTGCTGAGCTGATGAGTGCTTCAGTGCCGTTTATTACCTGCCGTTTGCGCTGAAGGCGGGAAGAGGACTAGCGGCGTAAAGCTCAAAGGTGAAAGGTCAGGTGCTGCGCTTGTCCTCCGTGCGAACTCTTCCTCCTCGGCCGTAATTTCCCGCCTCTTCCCTTCCTTGACGTGCCCACTGTTGTCAGGGGGCCTACTCATGGACAGAGCTCGGCTGGCGATAATGGCAGCACTGTGAAGCTGTATCTACAGTGCAGGGTTCTTATAGACCCCTTCCCTCTCTGGAGGTTTATGAATTTCCTGTGTTTGAAGTCCAGTCAAACGGAAGCCTTGTCGAGTTTACTGGAAAGGGAGTTTGCAGGTGTGGTCACATCAGCTTCACCATATGCCCTATAAAACCCATCTTTATTGGTTTTGTGCTCTTGATATCGACCTGATTTGATAAAATGTTATGTGATACAAACACTTCTGCCTCTCCTTCCCTCCCTCCATCATTCCCTTCCCCCTCTTATCAGCCCATTTTGGCCCCAGCCTTGCTCTCTGCCCTGTGACCGGGCAGGGTCCGGTCTTTAAATCCAGGTCAGGGTTGTGTAGCGTTGATCCCCGTTCACGGTCACGGCTTTAGATAAGGACCTGTGGGGAGTGAGCGGGTCCGAGCGGGTCAGACCGCAGCAGGACCGTGCTCCAGTGCTGTGCGGTTTATGACCCCGCTCCAAACGCTGATCACATGACACCGCAGGCCCTGCCTCATGCAAATGGAATTTAATGTCCTCTGAAACCCAAGCCCACTGCTGTGTGTGAGTTACATTAGTGAGTGGTGAGTCTGGGCTCATAGAGCCAGAGTGTGTCAGTATTTCAATTGCTTTACCCACAATCCTCCTTGTGGAGAGCCAAGTGAAGGGGCAGTGGACATGCCGAAGAGTTTATTGTGTGACTTGGGAAGGGCTTGAACACGAACCTTCTGAGAGTACAAAGGTCCCCGAAACAAAGGCTGACATGGTGTGTGTGTGTGTGTGTGTGTGTGTGTGTGTGTGTGTGTGTGTGTGTCTGTGTCTGTTTGTGCGCTTGTGTGTGCATCAGCGCGGCGGGCGGGGAGATATTTGACCACTGTGTCTCGGACGAGCCGTTGCCGGAGCGACAAATCACCCGTCTGATTTGGCAGATGCTGGAGGGCATTCACCTCCTGCACCAGAGCAGTGTGGTGCACCTGGACCTGAAGGTGAGCTGGCACACACACACACACACACACACATGCATGTGCGTGTACACACACACACACACACACACACACACACACATTTGATCTGTGTATATCACTGTACTCTTGAACACCCTTCTACACTGTCTCTGAACACTCCTCTGAAATAAATACAAATGGTGGAGGGAAACCCAGCCCTTCAGAGTTGCCGTGACAGCATGTCTCCGCCCCCTCACAGCCCCAGAACATCCTCCTCACCAGCCTGTCTCCGCTGGGCGACATAAAGCTGGTGGACTTTGGGCTGGCACGCAGGCTGGGCACCGCGGGCGAGCTGAGGGAGATCCTGGGCACGCCGGAGTACGTGGGTAAGGACCCCGCCCTCCCTCTCCAGCGCTGTCCGTACACGTGAAATTCCACACCTCCCCTCCACTGTCCGAGCTGGCTTTCTCAGCTGTTCCCTGAGGACCAAGCAGTCTCACTGAGGCCTGCAGTGGATAGCAGAAATGTTTGATTCTTAATCTAGGAAGTCTTTCTTTAAAACATTTAATGTGGTTTTTCCTCATTGAAGAGCCTGACTGACAGGCACCATTGGTTGACGGATTGACATTACATTTTGGAATTTTGTAGAAGCTTACAAAGCCTCTACAAGCTTTGTAAGGTTCTACAAGGCTAGAAGCTCCAAGTTTCCCTCAGCCAGGGAAACTTGGAGATTACAGCTTTAGACACTATCCATTTATCCAGCTGGGTATTTCTACTGAAGCACTTGCTTACCCACCCCGTCTGTGAAGCCCAGTTCCCTAACCGCTACACTACAGCACCGCCCTTGACGGTTCTCTCTGTGTGACATCAGCGCAGCCCTTTCTCAAGCCTGCTTTCCTCGCTTCCTCTTTCCCAGACACGGAACGGAAGTGCCTGGCAAGACAGGAAGTAGCAATGCCTTGCACAATGTTTTGCTGCGCAAACCTGTTGCAGTGTCTTCTGGGTAATGCCTCTGCCTTTGTTCTAGCCCCAGAGATCCTGAACTATGAGCCCATCACCACCGCTACAGATCTATGGTGAGTCCCCCCCCCCCCCCCCCCCCATGCCCCCTTTCAACAGCAAACCTCTCAAGGATTCTGCTGTGAAAGTGCATTGTCAGAAAGCCTTGTGTAAGCAACATGGCAGTCTATTCATTTCAGTTCAGTTCATTGCAGTTCAGTTCATTTTAGTTGTTATTGAAATACTAACGTGAAAGTGAATAAATATGAATAAATAAGAGGGATACAATTATAGCTCAAGTAATAGTAAATGAATAGTAAAACTGAATGTGCGTGTGTGTCGCTGCAGGAGTGTGGGAGTGATCGCGTACATGCTGGTGGTCGGGGAGTCTCCTTTCGTTGGGGAGGACAAGCAGGAGACCTTCCTCAACGTGTCCCAGGTCAACGTGGACTACTGCAAGGAGGCCTTCTCCCAGGTGTCCGAGCTGGCCGTCGACTTCATCCGCAAGCTGCTCGTCAAATCGCCCGAGTGAGTGGCGGGGGTCTTTCTCCCAGGTCTCTCCGTGTCCTGGGGGGGTCTCTCTGTGTCCCGAGGGATGTCCCTGTGTTCGGGGGGGCTCTCTGTCCTGTAGGGGGGGTCCCATGGCGGCTCTCTGCACCCCGTTGCGGACCGCGTCTCTTGCGGCGCCGTCCCGCGGCAAGCGGGTGCGAGCGTGCGAGTTTGGGAGGGTCGGGCCCTGAAAGCGGACGGGCAGAAGCAGACTTGTCTGAGGGGAGCAGTCAGAGCGCGGCGCGCTTATGTAAGAGCCTCTCAGGACCGCCATTGTTACTGCCGGGAGAGCGGCACTCCCAGATTCCCTGTTATTGAGCTCACCGCTGCGCTGGATCACTGTTTATTTGCCTGGCAGGCATCGGTTTCCAGGGCGACCGACACAGCTCGCAATTTCGCACATTCTGTCCGTTTATGCAGCTGGATGCGCGTCGAAGACTTGCGCATTGAGTGCTTCACACGAAGACGGCAGCGTCTGATTGGGTAGGAACCCTGTGACCGCTGGCTTTCGTACCTGGGGTCCTGTAGTCATGTCAAATCGCTACAACTTCCGACAGTTACAATATAAGCAAAATATCAGCTTGTTTGGTTTGAAAGAGTCGATGCAAGAGTGTGTAGTTCATTCATAAATTATATACTGATTTTCTTCGAAATATCTTCTGCAGTTGTTGAGAGCCCCCGATAACAGCATAGGGGATGTTCAGCAGCATGAATGAGTCACAGTGTGCAGGTAGAAGCTGCAGTTTGCTCAGAGCGATGGTGTGCGCGAGTCTGATCACGATGGCGTGTGCTGGTCTGATCATGATGGCCTGCTCAAGTCTGATCACGATGGCATGTGCTGGTCTGATCATGATGGCCTGCTCAAGTCTGATCACGATGGCGTGTGCTGGTCTGATCATGATGGCCTGCTCAAGTCTGATCACGATGGCGTGTGCTGGTCTGATCATGATGGCCTGCTCAAGTCTGATCACGATGGCGCTCTCTCCACACATCAGCATTTCCTGTCAGAGGGAAGGTCCCGCTCTACTGGAAAGCGATTCTGAGCGGTTCTGTTAGGGCTCCAGGTAAAGGGTGGTAGTCGAGCCGCGACCATCCCGCTGGACTCTGCACCCGCCGTGTATTTTCACCTCCTTCCGATGAGCGGGGATGAGTGGAGGGGAAGGGTCTGGTGCAGCGTGCTGATTGGCTGAGCCGAGTGCGCTTTGCAGTAAGAAAACCGCGTTGGCACTTTGGTTAAATCCGATGAAGTGATGTCAGTGAACGCATTTCAACAGGATATAATTGGATATTTTATTATTATTTTATTATGTGTGTGTTGCTGGTTAACAACCTCAGCTCACACAGGACGTCCTGTTTCAGTGCAGTAATATAGAAGGTGATTGCCTGTGTTTAATCCTTCTGTTACATTTTAACAGAAGTTAGTCCAATTTTGTTGCCAGTTTTCATCAACATTCTCTTGGTAAGCCAGGTAATTGTTATGGGTTTACAGTTGTGAGCTTCTCCACAAACCTTGTGAAAGCGCGGTTAATCAGTAAAAGAGCCTTTTTAGGGTTTACCGGTCGTTAAGTTCAAGGGTCAGCGGTGCAAAGTGAAAGCCATTTGTGTATGCAGATAAAATAGTTGCAGATTTCTGTGTGTCAGCCCCACAACCAATCAGCAGGTTTGCAATTTATTGATTTATATATATATTAGATATATTTTTTATGAGGAGGCACCGTGCACTCAAAACTTCACGGTCCACGTGCCTGAAACATTCGTTAAGTCATTCTTATTGGCTTAGTGGATTGTGGGTGAGATCTGAAACACGGAAACCTGCAGAGCTTTGTGATCCTTTGTGCAGCGAAGCGCTGTGACATCCCAAATCCGCCCACAGTACAAAAACAAGGACAAGGCGAATCTGAGCTCAACAGAAAGTCCCTTGTGCCCAAATCAAAACAAGGTGCAACAGAAATTTCCCTCAACATACTATATTGATGTAAAACCTAACCAAAACGTGCGCATAAAAGAAAAAGAAAATTAGCCGTCCAAACACTATACGTAAAGACAAACAAATAACCGAAACAAAGCTACAACTCTGTGACATCGTGCATGGTCCAGCCACAAAACTGCTCCACAAAAGCCTCTCCTGTTCTTCAGCTGCAGCAGGCTTATGTAGGGCCACAGGCAGGTGAAGCCTATCAGGCAATTTGCAGCTCGTTAAGGTGGAGCGCAGGAAAAAAGAGAAGCACAGATCACATGCAGGGGGTCAGTTAAAGCGCCTGCACGTAACAAGCACTGACCGAGCCTGTTCTGATCCGCACAGGGACCGGCCCAGCGCGGCGGACTGCATGACCCACCCCTGGCTGTGGCAGCTGGGCCCGGAAAGCGACCCCCCCACGCCCCGGACCCCCCGGGACAGGAGCGTGGGCAAGTGGGCCTTCCAGCCGGAGGACTTCGAGGACAAGGAGAACTTCCTGGAATCCTCGTACGGGAAGAGGATGCGTCTGGAGGAGGCTGCGGCGGGGGAGGGCGGCATGTGAGCACCCCGCCCTGCCCCTCCCCGCCCTCAGACTGTAAAATCAAGTGTTGCAAGGGATGCTGGGAAAAAAAATCCTGTGCCTCGTTTGTATGTCTGTCTGTCTGTCTGTCTGTCCACTCCTCTGCCCGTCCCAGTGGCAGACCCGGGTTCTACTTGTGATGTTTGGCAGCACTTCTACTCTCGCGTGTCTCTGAAGGCCCTCTCAGCTAAACCAAAGATTGACAGTGTTGTCACGGGGACTTCGCTGCTTTTTATCTGCATATCAAAGGAATCATTTTCTGTTAGAAATTTTAAGTTAGCTTTTTTGCGTGTGTATAAATTATGCTTAGCTTCCACGTAAGAATATTTTTTGATTTTTCCATTTGTCATGCCTTTGCTGGTATTTAATCTGTTTGTTCTTTTTATGTTGATTGAATCTCGTCTCTTTATTATTGAAATCGAAGGCCAAAAGTCTTGAGGAAAGAACAGCTGGTAATCTGGCTGCCAGAGTGCTCACACAGCCTCGGTCCTGGCAGGGCGGTGGAGGCGGGCTTAGTCCCACTCAAGTCCCGCCCACCAGGCAGAGCTCCTCCCTCTGAGGGCTCATGCCCTCACCCATTTCAAGTCCGGCCTCATGGCGGCTTGCAGAAGTGACCGTTGCGTGTTCCCGGTTAGCGGCGCGGCGCGCGTTTCCTGCGCAGGCCCTGGGGCTGCTGGACTCTTTGTTCCTTCCTCTCTGTCAGACTCTGACACAGACATTGCCAACCGAGACCTGGGTCCAAGCTGAGCGTTGAGTATTTGTACCCTCCCCCCGTCGTCCAATGACCTGGCTCCTCAGACGGGTCAAAGGTTAGGGGGCAGGGCTAATTGAGGCCCCTGTAGGAGATTAGGCTTTTTCATGAAATGACTTTAGTCAGTGTTTTCAGCCACCTCTTAACAGTTCCCATTAGGAAGAGCTATGCATCCATGTTATACATGCCTGAAGTAAGTCTGATTATGTCCTTTTATATGTTTGTATTTTTAAAGTGCATTAATCGTATGTTTTAATATTAATGATAATATTTGTGTATTTTAAATAGATGTGTGCCATACATGTACATTAAATCAGGCCAGTATCTGACTGTATGTATTTCCCTCCTGACTGGAACCTCACGGCCTCAACCAATGAAAATAATGTTATCTTAATGTCACAGCCTCCTGCTAGATCCTATTGGCTGTTGAGCTCAATGCTTTGATTTGGGAGTGGCCTTTCTTCCCACTCAGGCCCCTCCCTGACTGCAGCGCCCCCCACCGCCCCCACCCTCCCCACCCTCCTGCTTTTCAGCACAGGATGCCCCGCACATTCCCCCTGGATGCCCGGGCACAAGGGCGTTTTATCATTCCAAGGTGGCGCTAGGGGGTAAAAAAGGTGAGCGATCCTACCACCGTCATTAACATTCCGGCTCTTTGCCCGTAGCAACCCGTCCATGTCCAGGAACACGCTGCAGCCGGCTGAACATGTCCAGGACCTGTTTCGGCTGAACTGCGCACACTGGTTGCTTTTATTTCTCCTGTGCCAGTGGAAGTGTATTGATCACTGGCCATCAGAGAGTGATTAATTTACAGAACGTAGGCTGTGTGCAGGGGTTCAGTCAGTCTGGCGGGGAGAGGGGTGGCTCTTGCCCTGCTGAAAGACTTCACCTGTAGGAGGCGCTGTAGACAATTATGTGCTGCCTCACAGGACTCAACCCAGGTCAGCGCAGTGGGCTACATCAAGAGCCACAGCTTCGTCAAATTTAAAGAAAAGCTTTACAGCCCCCCACAGATATGTCGCGACAGTTAAGTGAGGCTCCCTCAGATATTCTGAGGGTCTGTTTTTAAAAAAGCTTTAAAGCCTGACTCGAACCCGGATGACAAATTTAGGACCGCACTGTGCTTTTGTGCCCCCAGCTCCGCCCTGCTTCCGTGATCTTGACTCAGTGCCCAGAATGCAGATCCTTTGAACGAACTGTTTTTCGTGTGCGCTCAGCAGCGCAAGACCAAACTAGTTCCTTTCGCTGCTTCTCATCGGCTAAACCGCACGCGGAAGCTGCGTGTTTACCATGAAGCGCGCTCTTTGAGAAAAACGAGCCGTTCTGGGAAACGTGCGCGGTGTCATGGTTCGCGTACCACACCCAAAGTACAAGTTTTGTTTTCTTGCTACGCAGTGGCATTGCAGAAGTTCCTCTTACAGCCACTTTCACTAACTCTCAGGCACTTCAGACAAAACTTCTGCTGAGCTTATATTAAGCTTGTGCCGATGCCCCCTTATCCAATGAAAAACACCCGAGTCAAAGGGCGGATATTATAGGATGGAAAATACGCGGGCAGTGAAATCTCAGACTTCATCCCAGCATGCTGTTCTGCATAGTCTGGTTCATTGACGACGGTCCTCGTGAGTTTTGAGTTTTGCTGCTCTCGCAGTATAGGGCCTTCACATGATTTTAGGGGATAATGAGCGCAGGGATTTGATAGGTGGTCGTTTGACTGAAGACAAGTGGGAGGGGCTTCTTCTATGCCCCCCCACTCCTCCAATGAGGTTGAACTTTTGTTAAATAAATAAATAAATAAATAAATAAATAAATAAATAAATAAATAAATAGATAGACATGCACATTCCAATCTCCATCTTGGCCTCAGGTGAATCCAGACTGCACATGTCTCATGACCAGCCACTGCTGTAAGCCTGTATGTCTGTACTGTATGTGTGTGATTAATTCAAACTGCTCTTTCTCGAGTGCTGTACCAGTGTTTACCAGTCGAGTAGGCCCAAGAGCCATTCTCTCACCGATGGTAACTCTTCACCATCAACCCTAGACTCCTACTGCTGCCCCACACATTTCACATTTCGCCAAATTGACGCCAGTTCACCAGCATGTGGGTCCATGTAGGAACTCAGTGCTAGCGTAGGGTCAAATAAACAAAAGCACAGAATAGCAGATACAAGTTCTTCCATCTAGCAGCGTGACACTTGCCCGGGCAGCGGCCGCTCCTGGCCTTCACCTCTAAATGAAGTCTCGGCTGTGTGCTTCTGGGTTTTGATGTGTTTTTCAGGTTTTTGGGAATAGCCTCGGGTGTGTGTCACGCCCTCTTTGGAAGAGCTGCTTCCCTGTTTGTTGAAGTACGCACACGTTAAAACATGAGGAGGGCACCGGGGAACGCACTTAAACTAGAGCAGAGAGAGTGGAGATAGCGGACGCTTTTGTGAGCGTGAGTGAGCGGGGGCAGAGGGGCAGCCCCCTTCAGGTTTGGTGGGGGGGGGTTCGGGCATTGCCGTTGGTGAATTTGGAAGATGCTCGCTGGAGAAAAAGGAGATCAAATGATATTTATACAAAAGACTCGATTGCGTGTGGAGCGATGAGGAAGCGGAGAGAAGCATTGGGGCTTCACCGAGGCCTGCAGGGCAATGGCGGGAAGGGCACGGTAACGTTGAGTGGTGGGTTCTGAAGAGGAGGTTCTGTACGTGTGAGCAGACTGGAGCGGGAGTACGGGAGGGGGCAGGGCGATGGGGAGTGTGGGGAGGCAGTTGTGTCAGGAGGCTGAGAGCGCACATCCAGCCTCTGAATTCCTCTTTGTTTGTGGGGATGCTAGAGGACACATGGGTTTTGTTAGAGCTTCAGGGTAACTCGGATATGTCACTGGCTGGTACTCACATCAACTGCAGTCTTGGGATGGTCCCAAAGGGAAAGCAGCAGCTATACTGTGGGGTGGATATACATGGATATTTTAAGAGGCTGTAGTACTTGAATGTTTGAGGTGAACCAGGGAACAGATTATTTAGCTGGTGCCTTTTCAAGTATCAGTTGAGTAGGTATGTCAGTAAAGTGAAAGTGGAACAAGCCATAGTGCTGGAATGTTTGTCTGTGAGTTGGCAGTGGAACAGGCCATAGAAATGTTTGTCAGTGAGATCATAGTGGAAGAACTGGAAAGTTTGTAAGGTAGCAAATGAACAGGCCATAGATGTGGAATGTCTATCCGTGGTAACATTGGAACAGCTGGAATGTTTGTGAGGTAACCGTGTAATAGGTTATTTGTCTGTGAGATAATGGTAGAAGAGGCTGTAGAGCTGGAACATTTGTCTGTGAAGTAATGGGTAACCATGGAACAGGCTGTAGAGCAGTGGTAAACAACCTTGTTCCTGGAGATCTATCGTCCTGTAGGTTTTCACTAAAACCTTAACAGAGCACACCTCATTCAACAGCTATAGGTCTGCATTGAGCTGCAAATTAGTGGAGTCAGGTGTGCCAAATTGGGGTTAAAATGAAAACCAACATGATGGTAGATCTCCAGGAACAGGGTTGGTTACCATTGCTGTAGAGCATACGTATATGTTACAAAGGTGGACAATGTCTGAATTACTGCATATCTCCATACTTCCTGCTCTCATTGGCTACAAGACTGGAGAACACTGGTACACATGTTTTGTAAATTAGAAACTATGAAAATAATGTTGGGAAGAAATATATATTTATTTTGTATTTTATAGTTTTTTTTAAAAGATGGTTTTATATGCCTGATTTATAAGGTTGATAGTTTTAGATTGGTCTGAATATACTTGCATCAAAAGAAAAATTCTAAATGTGGTCATTCCTGTTATTGAGGAAAAAATGATTATTAAAGATGGAAAAACCCCCAAATTTTGATATTTGTCATTGTATTGTTTTCCTGAAGTGTGCTTTGGTATAGACTTCTTACTGAACATGTAAGGCAATGCTTTCCCTTTAGCTGCAGCGTATACATCCTGCAGGACTGAGCAATACTGATAATTATGAGATGGATTTATGGGAAACCCTGTGATTAATACTTGGTGTAGTCATCCCTGGACCTTGAACCATTCCTCCATGCAGAACCTGTCAGGATCCTTGATATCCTTAGGTTTCCACATATGGACTGCCCTCCTCAATTCAGACCACATGTTTTTGATAGCGTTTAAGACTGGAGACAGATGGTCATTACAAAAACATTGACTTATTTTCACAGAACCATTTTTGTGTTTGAGGTATGCTTGAAGGTCCACCTATGGTTAAGTCTCAGCAGAGGCAACCAGGTTTTTGGCTAAAATGTCCTGTTACTTGGTGGAATTTATGCCATTGATATTAACTAGGGCCACTAGTAGCAAAACAGGCCCAAATCATTTATGAATCCACCACCATCTCATCTGAGTATAGCATTTGCTTCTAGTCATAAATGGAAAAGTCAGTTTTTTTGGTTAGTCTTGGCTTTCTTCATGGAACATTTCCAAAGAGCCAGTTGCTAAGAAGGTGGCGTTTTATTATTTGTTTTATTTTTTTTTATTTGGTCACCCCAAGATGCAACTAAACTGTACAATTCTTTAAGTGTGATCTTTGTTTCTCCTATCCCTCCCCATCTTCCTCAGTGTGTGGGGACAATGCGCACTTTCACTTGCTTACTTTTCCTTTCATTTGTACCCCCTAACTGAATTGTGTAGGTCAACAACCATTAGTCACTTCTGATATGACAGTTGCTTGGTTTTCCCCTTTTGATGGATTTCAGGTATTTTGCATGTAGTTTACCTCATTTACTTTATTACCCTAGTGAAAGAGGAAGTGATCAAAGGCCAGAAGAATATCTTATGACTCAGAGGAACCTAAGTAGAATTTTATTGTTGATGTAACTTTAATTTTGCCGGATGCCAATAATTTTGACATGTCTTAGAGGAAAAATAGTAACTAAAGCATTTTAACAAATTAATTAATTGTATAAGACTGTGGTGTGTGCATGTATCAGTGTCAAACTGGAACTGAGCAGCTCCATGTTTGCATGGCAAATTTACTTATGATTTTGCACCAGTAAGTGCATGTGTCACTCTTTCCTAACCCCATTCCATTTAGCCTGCATTAAAAAAGGCTTGATAGTGCGTGATATCGGAGTACACGCAGCCCTGGAGCCCTCATTAAAGGTACTCCTTTGGATTTTAGTACATGCGGTAAGGACCCCCCACCCACCAGCCCATTGCGAAGTGTGAACCTGCCTGGAAGGAGAGGCAGGAAGTGAGCAACAGCTGGGAGGTTGCACACCATGGTAAACTCATCTCTCAAAACAGTCATTTTCACAAGTCATTTCCACCTGCCCACTTCCTCTCGGGGACATGTGCTGGCCCTTGGGTGGCTTTTACGGAGTTCAGCTATAGTCGTCTAGGATTCTCATTGGTGTGTTTGCGTATGCTGGCCTGCAGCATTTGTCCACCTGAATTAATTTTTTTGGTAATCTGGCACACATTCTAAAAATGTTTCCCAAACACTGGGTTCAATATAAGAGCTGAATTGACGCACGTCCGCCCTCTTAGCACACGGCCCACAGATCAGCGCTCGGCTCCCTTCGGCGATGCGGTGAGAAACTGGTACATGCTATTAAACCCGGGCCCAGCTGACTCACTGCATAACCTCACCGCTTAGGAATGCAGCCCCTCCCCCCCCACACACCACCACGCCTCCATTATGCCTCACCTGCCCCCAGCGCACCGCGAATGATGTCATTCCCCAGAAGCGGCCTTCCTTGCTAAAACCCTGCTTTCAGTACAGTAAACCTGTGGCCCTTTGTCCTTTGCTGTGAATATGGAGACGGATCGCATTACTTCTGGAGGGGGCGGAGCTTCCATGTGACCCACAGGTGAGACACGCAAGGCTTTTAACAGACCAGGATTAGAGCGGTCAGGCACACCATTCAAGTTCACAGAAACATTTTTCACAGACACCTGAAAATAGAAATAAATAATTTTGTTGGACAGTAAAGGATCCTCCATTTGGAAGACACATTTGTGTAAGTTATTCTTTAGTCTCAAAGTTCAGTTTGAGTAAAACGGATGCCACACTTGGACTAAGATTAGCTTTTATTTCATTAAGTGTTTTACGGGTTCAGTTTCTGCACCAATGCACCAATCTAGTCTCAAAACAGGAAGAGGAAGCAAAGGGTGTCTTTTTCTGCGTTTAGCAGTGCATGTGTGAGAGCTGTTTAATAGTGTTATTACTGCAGACCCCACAGCCTGCTTACACTGCAGAGAATCTTTTTTTTTTTTTGTTTTGTTTTGTTGCTGGTCACACTTGACAACTAGGATGTTTTATTTATCAAGACTGCTTATGGCTTGAACATTGACCGTTTTAAGCTCATTACATTCACTTACATCCTTTATTACTGCTTTTACTACATTTATCAACCCACAATTCAGGTTTGCCCAACTTTAAACCCCTCAGAAGAATAAATAACAAAAAAACTGCATTCAAGCCTTTAACAAAAAGCATATATATATATATATAATATAATATATATATATACAACAATGCTTACAAAAAATACCACTAAGAAAACAAAAATCCTCTTAAAGCTTTTCCAATAAAATGGTTAGACCACTAAAAGCCTGGCTATGCAATGCTTTAAGACCTTTTCAGGGGGGTTTTAAATGCAATTTTTGAACAGTCTAGAACAGCATTTTCAGTCTCAATAAAGGAATGGACATGAAGCAACAAATTACATTCAATGCATATACCTCTCCTTTAACTGAGCAATTAGGGACCTTGTGCACAGTCCACTTCCTCTATACAACACTTTTGTTTTACAGCTTTGTGCTTAACCTCAAACACAAAAAGGAATACAAATGCATAAGAGAAAATCACTTTTGAAATTATCTCTTTACCTTGCTACACTAAGGTAAAAAAGAATGTGGACATCAATTCCAAACAGAGCAGATATGGTTTCCAAACAGTATAAAGATGTACATAGGCTTTCCATGGGGTACATTCACTTTAATGCACTAGTCCTCTGTATAACAATGTTCCCCATGGTCCAGAACTGAATGCTAACCATACCAGGGCTAACTGTGGCCACATTTCTGCAGAGACACTGGGCACTGTCACCTGCCCAGGGAGGGAAGCTGCAGTTAAGAGCATGCTCTCCACATCCGTGTGCAACAGTGACTCCCACTGGCCATCGGGGGCATAAGTGGGGCAGTGTGGCATTGCAGTCCTCTGCGCAGTCCGGCAACTGCGCAGCTCAGTCGTCGGGATGGCGGAATGCAAAGAGGCGGGGCCTGAGCGCCTAAGCTTCAGTGCATGGCGTGATGGCGGCAGGCACCCTCTCAAATGGACGGAAGCAGTCTAAAAGATGGGACGGGCACTGTGCTGGGCCTTCCGAATAAAGAGCAAAACACAATGCGATTAACAAAAATAATGAATAAATACAATTTAAGAAAAATCTGAACTTAAAGTGCTATAAGGAGATTCAGTCTTGAAGTTTTAGACCTGGACACTGCCGTGTTACGGGCGGGACCTAAACATGGCGGAGGGCAGGGTGGCGTGGAGGCCAGGACTCCGGGGAGGACAGGTGAGTCACCCTTGCTGTACACCTTAAACAAGGCGCTTCACCTGAACCCTTCATGTAAATATCCGGCCCGGTGAACAGATGCGTAAATGATAAGCCATGCTTGTCAAGGTGAGGGCCCCCTTGATAAGAGTGTCAGCTATGCAAATGGTAATCATGGAGAACATGGCTGTGTGTGTTAATGCAATATGCGTGCATTATGTAAATATACGAGCGTGTGCGTGTCTGTACTTGCGTGTATGTATGTTTGCATATCTGTCGCAGGGCTCCTTCGATGACATGGTGGCATGCTTCTGACTGAAGGATCAGGTGGCTGAGCTGCCATCTGGCCTGCGAAGGACGGCAGGAACAGCCCCCTATGGAATCCATCTCCAACAGGTTATTCACAATACTTCACTTCCTGGGTGATTGCATACGGAAGCCCAGTGGTGCCAAAAGTGAAACTGAGATATGAGCAAAGGACAAAGAACAGCAACTGATTTTTAAGGCGCTACACGCTGTTGTCTTCTGAAAGTTGCCTGATTTTGCTTGCCTCGACAGGCTAGGTAGGAGTGGGCTGATTTTTTTCTTTTTTTTTTTAAACAAAATTGAGCTGCACCTGATTCTCATGCATGGCCTGTCAATCAAGCTCCTCCTCTTGTATATAACATGTAATTAGACTCTGCCCCAGACCTAAAACCAGACCCACGAGAGCAGCGATCCGATATTAACCCTCCAGAGACGGGACTCGAGAACCCGCAAGCTCTCTCTGGTCAGAAGGTCTGGATGACCCTGAAGTGGTTGTCGATGGAGGGGGGCTCGTCCTCAAAGTGCAGGGTGCTTGTGAGGCGCGCCCCCAGCTCCTCCAGGGTCCGTACGAAACGCCGGTGCTCGCGGCCCACCCAGGCCCGCATGGGGTCGCGCACCTCATAGGGCGTAACGTGGGCGTGGAGAGCCATCCCGCCGGCCGCCAGCTCCTGCAGGGCCCGCCGGTCCGTCACCCAGGTCTCGCTGCCCCCTGGGTGCCCGCCGTCCAGCCAGTACATGTCTGTCACGCTGCCCAGGAAGGGCGCCAGCTGGGGGTCAGCCCTGGCCCCCGCCAGCTCGTACACCATCTGGTTCAGGACCACGCAGCCCTTGCTGAAGGCCACCAGCGCCAGAGAGAAGGCCGGCGGGGGGAAGGGGGAGGCCCCGGGGGCCAGCAGGCCGGCCCGCTCCATGCCGTGGCTCAGCAGCGCCCTCAGGTGGCGGAGGGCCCCGTAGTCGGGCGAGTGCTCGGGTGCCCCGAACAGGTTGCTCTCCACGAAGTTGTGGTAGCAGCTGAATTTGTGCAGGTACATGCTGGACGCCCGAACCACCCACACGTAGCGGCCAGGGAAGCGGCGGCCCAGTATCAGCGCCACCCTCTCCAGGCTCCAGCTCTGATACTGAGCCCCCTCTGGCTGCAGCACCATCTCCTGCTGGAAGTTCTACAGGCAGGGAGGGAGGGAGATAGGGGCAGAGAGAGAGAGAGAGAAGGGGGGGGTTGAATTCAATTAAAATTGTTTGAACAACAACTTTTTTTTACCTGACACAGACTTAAATTAAGTGTATGCTGTCAATTCAAAAAACATACAAAACTATTACAATGTATTTGCATGACAAGAAACTGTACTATTTGTGTTATAATAACAGCTGTAACATACTCCAAACTCTACATTTCACACTTCCCAGGCGAGAAGCAGCATAATTGAATGTACTCTCAGCTGGGTACTTGCTGAGCGCATATTTATGCCACTGTATATCTTTCTGACAGTGCAGGTACACACATAAATGTAGAAACATATGCAAGTGTACAGGGCACTGACAAGACCAGGAAAGACTTTTAAATCCAATAGCTTTATGCACTTAACTGACATGCATTTGAATTGCTTGCATAAAGCAAAACAAATCTGAAAACAATGCAACAACAGCAGCAGCATGCCATACAATGAAAACTGCAAAGATCCCAAAGTAAGCAAAGATACAGTCGTAATGGGATACTATAGCAATTCACTTTCTCTGGCTATGCAGGGAACAGACATAGAGAGCCCTGCAAGCGGATCCTTTTGGTATTCAGTGATGTGTCCCCAATTTTCAGGGCTGGGATTAGAGACAATGTGTCCATTCATTAGATCTTGGGTCAGGGGCCACCACAAGGCCCCACGCACTCACAGCACCCCAGAAATACTAACATCCCCTGGGAATATCCAAACCCTCTGGGAATACTAACATCCTGACCATCATGCCCCGCCCCCCGCCCAGACCTGTCTAATGGAAAAACTCCTTCAGTTGTGTTTGCACGCGTCCATCGATAAACCCAACGTTGTCTGCCCTAAATATAATTCCCAGTAGCCCAAGAATAGTGATAATCACCATCCTCCGCGTTCAAGGGATAAGCAAGCAGTTAAGACCTGACAGGTTCCTGCACGTAACGATAATTCCTTTGTTTATATCCCTGTGCTTTGAACTTTTTACAAACAGATGGCGACTTCATAGGACTTTTTAAAATGAAAGATCGCGACAGTAATGGAATCTTTCGTCCCACTGCTAGTGTTCTCAGTACATTTTAATTGACCGATTGTTTACTTCATAATTGCGAGTGACGTTCAAAATGGACAATGCTACCAACCGTGCTACAAACAAGGTGGTGTTATGACCTGAGCATGATCAAAATAAGCTAGCAGCGTTTAGTTGTGTTTATATATTGTCAGCTAAATACAACTAACACTCCTTTCAAAGAGGTAGCCTAGACACGTCATTACGTGATCGAATATTACATGAACCACATGTAGTCAAATACTGTAAACTCAAACCCTGCAGGTGAGTAGCCTACGTCAAATCACAATTTGAGCAGCTATGAATTTTTAAAACGTCAATGACTATTGCTAACCTGCTAGTTATCACGGAATGTCATACAACTGGCTAAATAAATAAAAAGATGATAAACAACTAAGAGACTCGACAAATTATTCAAATAAATGTTAAATGCATGGCTTCTAGTCAGGCTGAGGGCCGGCTAACAATATTATTTACGCAAATTAGCCGACTAGAGCTATGTGCTGCTGCATAATAATAGACACAGCCGTTAGCAAGCCAGCTAGCTAGCCATTTTTCTCTATAAGTAGCTTGCTAGTATCTTGAAAAGCCATCATTACAGACGGGACGATCCTTGCTGACAATGGGATACTCCAATTCATGCGTCTCTAACCTGGATGTCTCCGGGGAAAAACACTACGTGCTCACTCCCATCCTCGGCGGCCTCTGTATGAGAGCCGCACAGGGTATCGGCTCCAGCCGGACTCAGTAGCAGCATGTCGTTCAGTCGGTGCGCCTCGTACCCGGGGACATCAGCTAGTCGAAGCAAGCGAGGAGGGCTCCCGGCTAGGCACAGCCCCGGACTTTCGGAAGATCCAGCTGCGGCGCTCATGCTCCTTGTCGCGGCTATTAGGGAAAGACCAGCAGCTATGGCTCGGATCCTTGACATGGGCGCCAGAAAGGGATTACTTGTAATGTCGGTAAACCATCCATACTGAAGCAGTACTCCCTTCCCTTGGACATAAACCGAGCAACAGTGACATCTGCTGTTTGGTTCAAAATGACAAATAACCCCGTTACTTTTTCATCGTTCAGCCGTTGCATTAATTTAGTTTTCCACTGTCCATCCTTAAGGTCCACAATATTAAATGTAACTGGATATTTGTTCATGCGTGTCTTTCAACGACCAACATTTTATCAGTATATAAAACTGATCTCTATGAACAAAATAGGCTGTGTTCTGCACATCCACCTGTGGCGCTGATTAACTATCATGCGCGCACGCGCAGTGGTTGCCACACGAGTTGAAGCAAGAACAGCTCTTTTCGTGTTTGCTGCTGGTTTTACCGAATAAGAACACAAGTAAGACAGTTTTTTAAAATAACGGTGTACTGTATAACTCGCAAGTTCATTAACGACGTCTGCAAGTTAAATATTCTGTTCTGCATGCGTTGCACACTGTTTTTTTTTCTTCTGACAAGAGATTTTTCTTAAATTTACGGTTGGAAAACAAGACCAGTTGGCTGTCTCTGGACTTTGTACCGTTGTTTTACCTCAGATTTCGTAAAAGTAAAATATATATATTTTTAAAACGAAACACTGTTAGCCATACATCTGCCGAATGAAGCGAAAGCTGCGATACAAAAATAAATGTGCGAAGCATGTTATAGCCTATGTGGCAGCTGCTGTCTTCACATAGGCTACAGCAGATAGGCTACATTTCAACATCCAAGTAATACGAAAGAAGGTTTAACATTTTATTGCAACATTTGCAAAATCAACATGGACCCCAGCATCACTTGAAAGACTTGAAGGGGCGGGGAGCATAAAATAAACAAAAACGAATAATCATAAGGCTGCATTAAAATCAATATTGCCATATCCCAATACTTACAGTGAATTCTGTGGTGTATGCAGATTGAATTTATGACGTAGATATGGCTTCAACCCTAATATTGACTAAACAGTGAATATGCAGAATATTGCAAAATCATTGTTGGTTTACAGAGGTCGCAGCTGTATTTTAGACCACAGACTGAGTTTTGTCTGCAAGTCGTTAAAACTTGTAATTAGTGTGGTAGCAGTTCGCCAGGATTCAGTGTCTGGTAGCAATATATGCAGATTTGGATAACAAGCCCAGAGTATTGACTGTCAGACACACCCCCAAGGTAAATTACTTCTGGAAGTTCCCACTCTACTCTAAATAGGGTAAAACCACATTTGGCAGTTGTGCTTCTTATTTATGGAATGAACTCCTAGATAATTTGAAGCTGGATACCCTGGTTTAGATAGATCACTTCTATATGTTAGTGAACGGACTGTTCATTGAACAGAGGCTGCATTTGTACAATTTGACTATGTGAGTGACTGGGATATATTTCACAGGAAGATGTCCCCTGGTGCTGTAGGACAGCGCCTTGTCGCCTGTTTGCTTAACATCTCCGAGGCTCGAAGCAAAGACATTGTGGAGAAGGTGGCACGAGCGGCCATTTTCAACAGCAGAGGTAAGGTTTATCAAGCAGGAAAGGGGGGCTTGGGCCTCTGTTGCAGACATCTTTGTGTTTTATTTTAGAACAATTTGCAATCTGTTGATACTAGGCACGCTCGGCCCCTCCTTATGTTAGCCTTTGTCTGTTTGGTTGGATGTCAGGAGGGCAGCGAGAGGGGACCACTGTTCTCAACATCTTCAGTGACCACGACTACAACCGTTCAGTCATCACCATTGCAGCCAGCATTGATGGAATCAGTGAGTCACCAAGCATGCTTGTTTTTTATGACTATCTTTTCCTCCCACTTGGAATCATTCCAGCTCTTGTCTACACCTGTGTGAGGAGTACTGCAGATCAAATGCAAAGTCAGCTGACTCATGTTTAGATGTTGAATGTTGGAACTGGCTATTGTGCAGCAATCTAATTCAATGGTGAGAGAATTGGGCTTATAACTTCCTAAGTGGGTAACATTTGCACCTTTGAACAAGGCGCATGGTATAAATATTTCAGTGCATATCCAGAAGTACCGGTGTGTCAGTGGATTGTGTATAAAATGTTTGCTGTGTAAATTGCTATTGCTAATGTAATCATCCTGAGCTCTTCATTGACTTTGTTGACCAAGCCTCTCGGGTGTCCCAGCATGCACTTTTGAGGAGCTGGGGTCAGACACATTCAGTAGACAAGTCTGCTTCCAGGTACTTCTAGTGAGTTATGCATTTTTTGGTTTTGGTTGTTTCAGGGGAGGCTGTGCTATCGGCATGCCAACAGGCCTGTCAGCTCATTGACATGCGGGGCCATGTGGGGGACCACCCCTGCATGGGTGCTGTGGATCTGGTGCCCATATATCCCTTAGGGGAGAAGGTGGGCCTGGAGGAGTGTGGGAAGGAGGCAAGAGGTGAGCAGGTGTGTGTAGGAGGAGTCAAAGAATGCAGATGTATTTCTTTGTATGTATATGGTTGTCTGTGTATGCATGCGCGTGCATGAGAAATGCGCAAGTATGTGTTCATGTATGTGTACGTGTGTGTGTGTGTGTGTGTGTATGTTGCGTGTTGTGTGTGCATGCATGTGTACAGTACGTCCTGGTTCTAACTCATGCTCTTTCTGTGAAGCTCTGGCTGTCACCCTGACCGAAATGGTTCCTGGCACTAGTGCCTTCCATTTTGGCTTTGCCGATTTGCCCCAGCGCCGTGGTCTGGCCCAGAGGCGCAAGGAGCTGGGCTGGTTCAGGAAAGACCTGGACAGGGAGGCCATTAAGCCGGATGTGGGGGAAAAGATTGAGAGGAGATATGGCCTCACAGGTCAGTGCCCAGCAGACAGAGAGCGCTAACGTCATTTACCTGAAATACTTTAGCCTTTTCGATACCAGTGTAAATCCTGCAGAATACTTACATTAGAAACAATAGAATAGAAATAGAAGGTTATCCAAAATGTATAACAAAATTATATGATTGTACGGTTTGGTTAATAACATGTTTTTTGAGAAATTCAAAGGTATCTGAAGACTTATATATGATTTTTATGGTATCTTCTTAAAAGTATAGGTGATGCAATTGACACTGAAAATACTGGTTCAGTAATATCAGATATATATAGCTGTTAGAGTCAATCAAAATAATAAGGAAATGATTTTAAGTATTATGACATTTGAAACAGGAATGAGAAAAGAAAAAATCAGAGCATGATATTTTTAGGAGTCACCTAGTTTCCAGCTCTTGACAGTAAATAAACGCTCATCCTGAAAGGCGTGTCTGAGGGAAACCTGAAACTGTATGGGTTGTTTTGCCACCAAGCACAAGCCTGCATCACAATCTCGTCTCCTTGAGGCACCAAACGTGCCAGATGGGACACGTAATAGTGCAGGCTTTTGAAAACAGGTGTGGCCTACCGATACTAGTTTAGTTAGTTGTAAATGTGCTAAAGGCTTTTCGTCATAAACAACATGAAATGGAGCATAGCCAGAGCTTATTTTACACTGACTAATAAAACTGGCAGACATCAATCATGGAACATTCAGTCTGCACTAAATGTGTGTTCTTCAGGTGAGTGACCTTGGAAGCTGAATAAAAATATGTGACACAAATTTGATACACAGATGTGTTGCATAATAATATAGCCTGCGTTCTTGCTAGTAAAGATAATGAATGATGAAATCGCCACCAGACAGAATCATCAGCTTAATCTGAAAATTCCCAGTTAAAGCCAAAAATTTACATTCTTAAGTGTAACTTTACATGCTGTTTTTTCCCCACACTCAGTTAGTGGTCGGTGGGCTCCCTCTGGTGGTACGTTTCATTAGCTGCATTGGACATTTTCTGTAGGCCGCTGGCAGCAATTTCAAAAGGGTCAGGTGGGGGAATTATTCAGGTTTGCAAAGGCTGTGCTGTTATGTTTAACTTCAGACATATTTGGCCCTCCATGCATTTCCATTCCTAGTAATTACTTTACATTTATTTCTGTTCATTATATATATATATATATATATATATATATATATATATACACACACTGTGGTTCTACTGTCACAGCTCCTACTGATACCACTAGCAGTAGAGCACTGCTGCTTCTAATGCTTCTAAACTGATGGAAAGTTTTTTTGTATTACCTTTAGTTCTTTGTGGGAAGAGTTTTAATTAGTTTTTGAAAATGGATGATCAATTATTACTAAATTACCCTGTGTCTGTGAGCCCCCGACTAATGAAATGACTGTTTTACATAGGTCCTTAACTGCCTGCTGCATGTTCTGTTTCTCCTGTTCCTTCACCATCCTCTGTATTTCTCCCTACAGGCGTGGGTGCCGGCCCCTACGTAACTAACTGCAACGTGACGATCGACACATGTGACGTGGACGTGGGCAAGCGTGTGGCCCAAGGGCTGCGGGAGTCCAGCGCGGGGGGCCTGCCGGGGGTGCAGGTGCTCGCCCTGCCCCACGAGGGCGCCGTGGAGATTGCCTGCAACGTGGAGAGCGTGCGGGGGGCCCCACCAGAGGCAAACTGGCCCTCCTTCACTATTGGAGGTGAGCAGTACTGCCACACTCCTGCCTCCCTGATCACTGCCCGTGTGGCACAGCTGGCAGGAGAGCATGGTGTGGGCACCAAAGGCACCGCCCTGGTGGGGTTCACCCCCAAGGAGTGCAGGGGCTTGGCCGAATGGGCACTGTCGCAGGGTATTGCTGAGTTTTGGCGGGAACAGCAAAGGGTGCGCATGTGAAGAGGGACAAAAGTTTCCTCCACCACTTTTTGTGCAGCATGACTTTAAACCTTGATGCACACGTACCGAACGAAAAACAGAAAACCAGTCTACTGTCACGTTGTATGACCAGTAAGGCCTGTATATCTCTTGGCATAAAAGTGTCTGGGATTCTGCAGAAGGCATATGACACTACTTTCTCACGAGAAAACCGATCATCTTGCACTATGTAAACGGGAATGCTAATTGCTGTCCCAGGCATCATTCCAGAATGCTCGATTGGGTTCAGATCTAGTGACTCAGAAGGAAATTACATGTTAATTACATCAGCGTCATGCTCTGTGAACCACTGGGCGAGTACTCGTGCTCCATGGCACTGTCATCTCGCAAAATGTCCCCCTTTGTGCAGCAAACATGGGGTGCAGATGGTTGCTCAGTAGCATTATGTAAACGCTCACTTAGCCCTTGTCTTCTCAGGCTATAAGTGCACTCAAACCATGTCAGGAAATGAACCCTACTACCATTATAGAACCACCAAAACCACCTTCTCTGTTATTTCGGCCAACTGGGGTTTTCTGTCTAGATCCTGTGTTGTTGCTCACCAAAACTTACAATTGTATGAAACAATAACAAGAATTTTGTTCAGAGCATTGATGACATTGGATGTTTTTTCTGCCAGTAATCTTATGTACTGATGTCTAAAGGGTTCAATTATTTCCACTAATTGTCTGACTCAGGTCTGCTCAGTAGCTGCTACATAGTTCAATGCTGAGCATTATTGCCCCATATCATACAGTAAATCAACTAGGGAATAACACTTCTGTTACATTGACACCATCCACCCCTCACCAAACGGCTTGTAAGATGTTTTTGTCATGTAACACAGATATGTTTCAAATCTTATGTGCCCGTACATGAAGTACATTAGAGATGGTCTGTTCTTTTCAACTTCGTCTCGAGGCAAATTCATTTCCTCCTGTCTGGTATGAGTTTCAAGAACGTCATTTTAGAGATCGTGCCCTAGCACGGTAGGCGTGGCATTCAAAAAGACTCCCTTTGTAACAGGAAGTTCTGCTTTTTATGTGAAACCCGACTGAGCAGAACAGCTGGTGAAAGAGAACTTTCATAAAGACGTCTCAGAGAGAGGATTGGGCTGGACCTAGTGAGTTCACATCTTATGCAACATTCTTGGTGGGTTAGTTTCAACAGCAGCCAATTTAGGCCTTGGAAACCAAGTGGGCTTCTAAGCCAACCGCTGACTTGCATAAATCACCCAGATGCTGCTGCTTCCCTTGACGGCTTAGCCTCCAGTTATATACCCCTAAGTACGCTCCCTAAATACCCCCCAAATGCTTCCTTCATTCTTCCCCAGCTGTGTGAAAGTTTTACCATTTCATTTACAGTGCTGTGAAAAAGTATTTGCTCCCTTGCAGATTTCCTCTATTATTGCATATTTGTCACACTGAATGCTTTCGGGTCTTTAGACAAAATGGAATATTACACGAAGGGTGTTAATTCAGGTTCCCTTTGTATAATATTGTGTTTTGTCTAAATATATGAAACCATTCATTGTGACAAGTATGCAATAATAGAGGAAATCAGGAAGGGGGCAGATACTTTTTCACAGCACTGTATGGCATTCATGGTATGCATTCATTATTCAAACCAATGTGTGTTCTCTGCTGGAGAAGACATGACGAGAGATAGCAGGACTTCGTTCACTCTGAGGCTTATTGCTGATTCCATTTCCTTCATGAACACTGTATTTTAACTTCCTGTTTAATTGTCAGTTTTATCAGTGTTTAGTCAAAGGTTTGAAAATTAGACCAAAGCATATTGTGTCTGATTTGAATACATTTGATAATTTAAGAATGTCATATTAGGTGCTTGGTGAAATGGGACACACCCATTTCAGTTTGAACACATTTTCTGATTTATGATCACGATTTACTTCTTGAACTTGACTTCCCTTCCTCTTGAATTGAGGTTGTTCTAGACCAGTACTTCAGGTCATTTAAACGTGGTGTAAACCTATACTAAAGTCACAATATTTGTACCATTGGGACCAGCCAGGCCCAGAAAGATTTTCATGCCACCTTATTCAATCCAGTAGCATACAGTAATGAACTCTTGCTTATGGGGTATAAAATAAGCATGGGTGGGTGGACATTACAGTTGGGGTATTCAGCATTAATAGTGCGCTGAATTTATTAGTCAAGCATCACATGTAACATCTGTAATGGTATTCCTTGCAGAGAAAACAGTCTTGTTGCAAGTTTGTGCACATATGTGTATGCATGTGTGCACAGTAACAGAAAGGGGGCCTAGAATTGTATTGGACGTAGTTGTAGTGGGATGGGAGAAGAAAAAAAGACACCTGCAAAACATTGGGGGTTTCACCTTTTTTATTTTATACTAATCAAGTTAGCCTACCTGTAGAAATAAAACTACCACCTTTACTTTTCACACTCACTTCTGGCATATTCTGGTCAGGCTGGGGGTGGTGGGGTGAGCAAGAACAAAATGAAGCAGCAGGTTTGTAACTTCTTGAGATCAAAATAAAATTCAACTTGGCCATCTCAAACAAGCAAAAGAAAAAAGAAAAGATTCCTGAAGAAAATTACAGCAATGACTTAAATTCATCATAAATTAAGAAATAGAAAGTGCATTAAGTGTTCAAGTAGGGTGAATAGTTTTTAGCAAATAGAATCAGTCAGGTTGGGCATGGCATGGCAGGGGTGGGTTTTGGGGCATGGCATTTCTGGCGCAAGGGTGAGGGGTGGTTCTGTGCGTTTCCCTGCCGGGACAGGGGAGGAGGAGGGGGAGGGGCGTTGCGGTGTTCCTCAGTCTCATCTCTTTGCGCGTCTTGGGTCCCGGCCATTGCTGATGGTGACAGACGGTTTTGGCGTGGCTGCTGGGCCTCCTGCCGGGCCTGCGGAGGTGCCGTTTCCTGGGATACGCCCATTGACCCGCCCCAGAGCCCCAAAGCTTGGGTCCCGGGGTGCAGGGGAGGAACTGTTTGTGGAGTAAGTCTGTAGGGAACCGTTTCCTGTAAGGACGGGCAGAATTATAATCTTAGGTAGGTGGGGCTTCATTGGAGGCATCAAATCAAACGAATCAACTTGAAATAGCGCACTGGCTAAAACTTGCCAGAACCATTCATATTGCAAAATGAATCTCAAACCAACTTCCTAATATGTTTGAGTGTATGAGATTGTGACAAAGACAGAATATGGAACGGTCTTCAGTGTGACTGTAATTATTTAATCTTAATTCACCTTCCTATTTACTATTTTTCATCAAAGCATTGTGCTTTAGGACTACTGATTAAAGTACTATCCAACGGCACCAACCTCCACCCAGATTATTTAAAGACTTTAAAAAGCACTAAATCCTTTAAAATAATGTTACTAAACCCTCCAACGTGCCTTCTGAGCAAAAAGCATGGTTTACTTCGGAAGGTCAGGTCAAATGTTTCCTCAATACTTTCAAGCGTTTAGCACAATCTGATAGGCTCGACTTTTCTATGAAGTGTTCCAGTCTCCACTTACCAGTCTGTGCAGAAGTACCTGAATTCTGATTGGCTGGGAAGTTTCCAGACTGTTCAGCTTTGGCCTGTAGAGGGTGAAGGACAGGACTCGGATTACAGACACCCAACTCATGACGAACAGTGCCCGAGCAAGAGAAGGGCCCTTGCCCGTATGCAGAGCCGAACCCAATGAGTAGCTCACATATGTGGAGTGGCTTCCAGTAGATGTACTGAAACATGTCAGAAAAAGGCTGTGGGGGAGAATGGAGGGGGCGGACCCTCACTACCCCTAGTGGCTGTACACTGCCAGTGAGAGAGAGGAACCCTGGGAAACGGTCCCACGCCACAGCTTTTAGAGAGAGGGTTGAAGGGGGACAGCGAGTAGCTCACTTCAGGCTATTCTGGGCAAGGGAGCCTTTGCTATGAGAGGAATGTAATCAGCCAGAACCATGTGACCGAGAGAGGGGGGTTCGTATGGTCTGGGTCTATGGTTGTGGGGGGGAAAAAAGGGGGGGGGGGGGGGGCTGGGGTCCTGGCAGCAGTGCTCACCGTTTTGTTCTGCAGGTTGGCCTGGGCCAGCAGCTCTGGGTTTGGCTCACTGAAATTGGGCACTTCGGAGTAGACCATACAAAACCTGCAGGGGGAACCAAGAGAAGGGTAGTGTGTGCAACAAGCACATGACAGACCCCGCAATCAGTAAATGTAGACCCCTCCCCAAAAAAAAAGTTTGGTCATGCAGAAATTAGCATCAAGTCAAATAAGGTTCAGCTACAAGTCCAAGTGTTTATGGGCCTATCTGCACTAAAGTAAGACCTATAAATCTTCCCAAACATGTTTTTTATAAATTGTTCAATAGCCCCTAAGAAAGAAAAATATTTGGGAATCCTAACAGCACTCAACATCTGTGAAATTACTGCAGACATGTCCTGGTAATGAGAAACCAGAGTTATGCCAGATGGGATCTGTCACACTTGCACAGACCTGTTGATCTTATTCTCACCTGGACGGCTCATGCTATTGGGATGGCAGGTATGCCATCCAGCCAAGTTACGCCTTGGCGGGGCGGCATGTTCACCAAGCGCTGATCAGCCAATCCACATTATTTAAAGATCCACAGATCTGTATAGCTGCAAAACATACCTGGTCCTGGCAGGCCATTACAAAAATGATGCTCAAAAATAGGAAGTCTCTCCAAAACAGGAAGTGCTAAGCACATTTTGCAGAGTGTGTGTTTTGGGGGGGGGGGGGGGGGGGGGGGTGGGTGGGGAGTACTCACTCTCCGATCTTTTGAAGGTCTCCACCTCGTCCTGTGTAGAGGGTCAGACATCCCTTCCAGATGGACGCGTACCTGCAGAGGGAGAGGGAGACGGTGAGGTGGAATACGGGGTGGGTGGAGTGCAGTTATCCGACCCTTTGAGGTGTTTGAGCAGTGGGTGAGGTGTCCTACCCTCTGGTCAGACGAATGATGTCGCCGGGCTGGATGAGGCTGCCGAGCTCGTCCCACACAGAGATGGTGATGCTGCCACTCTTGTCCGCAACCTTACAGGACCTCACCTCGTGGCCATCCTTTGTCTTGGTTACTCGGCCTGTCACCATGAGAAAAGGTGAAATTTTTATATTTTACTGCCAAGATTAGCAAAAACAGGCTCTTTCCAAAACCCTGCAGTAAATTCAGATCGACATTGCAGAAAAGCTGGTTATTTAGTTTAGAGTTCAGTATAATTTTGAAAATAATTTCACCATATATTCCACAAAGTGAGTGCAAAATAAATAGCATTTCCGGCAACTTAAAATGCACGGGGAAAAAAATACTGATTTCCCACATGCAAAAATCATCCATTCCACAAACTGTACAACTTATGAACACACAGGTGCATCTGGGTAAAATAAATAAACCCATTACAGAACTATTTATATATAGGCCTATAAGCGAACTTTCCTGCGTTCCAGTGAAAACTTAAGTTAACTGTGCGTCATCACTTCCACTAATCAAAACGGTCTCTGTCCCTTTAAGGAAGGGGAAAAAAGAAAACGTGATCTTTCGTGAGGGATACGGGGTTCAGCCGAGAAACTTACCTATTTCCAAAACAATAAAGATGATATTTAAATTTTTCAATCCAGGCTTTACATCTTTTATCAAGAACACGGCTTCGTTTGGTATGTTCGACATAATGAGGAGACTGGGGAATGTAGCTAGCTAGTTAGCTAGATTGCCATTAAAACACTCAGCAGCATTCGGGTGTGGGAACCGGCTAGCTAGCCAGCAAAGGTGAAATTCAACTAGCTAGCTAGCTGATCATGAATAAGACTGTTCGCCTTGACAAGTTCTAAATGTACGGAAAATAGCAGCCAAATGTATTCCGAAGGGAAAATTAATCTTCCGATCAAAATGTATATGGTATGAACTTTCGCTTTTAAATATACCTAGCTATAGCCACCAAGCTTGCTTGATATCACAACTAGAATTGACTCACTTCCTCTGTACGGGTTCATCTAATACAGTAAACCCACACATCTCAATATTGAATTATCCGTAATCAGGCTACAGCTAGCCTATGTTAATTTAGATTTAGACACAATAAGATGCTCCGATTCTTGGTCATTATCCGGACTTAAATTTGGTTACAATGTTTCCGACATTCTCTGTAGCCTGAACGTCTTAGATCTGAGTCAGGGTCGTTCGCTAAATCCGTTTTACAATGGTGAGCTTCAATCACAAAAGACTTGTCTACTGACACCCAGATTTCTGGGGAATGCGCTGTTTACCGAACATTGAGGCACCGGGGCCTAGCTTTATTTGAAAATTCTATTTTTATAAAGAAACGACGGAATAACTGAGCGTCTTTTGTGAGCGGGTTAACTTTTGTCACAGTATAGTCTAGCTAACGTTACTATGTAGCCAGCTAACCAACTATATATTTTAGGTTCCTATCTAAAGTTTAAGTGTTACTCTTTAACATACGTTTACACTTAAAGACCTGGCGCTAATTTCTCAATTGATAAAGTCTATTTTTTCACGCTTTCTGTACCATTTAAATCGCATTACATTCAGCAACTCCTCCTCTTTCCAAACAATGCCCCGGACTGCGCCAACGTGCCGTCTACCGGTTTTATAAAGAGACCAGATTATTCCATTGCATCCCTTCAGAAAGGGGGGCGATACGGGAAGATACTTTTTTGTTTGTTTTCAGACAACATAACAACATACCCACCGTTTAGCAGCAATTTCGTTGTCTATGTCATGTAATATAAATGAACTCTGTATCATTTGCTTATGACTGTCTTGCTCCATGATGTACAACATCAACGACAAAAAAAAAAAAAAAAAAAACGAAAACTCGAAGAGCCGGTCGTAAATGGTACGTACCATTCTGTCTATCCATACAATGGTCTTCTGAGGCACAGACTCTGATTGGGCTACAAAAGAGGATGTTTAGACATTCAGCAGTGACATTTTTTCATTTAATTATTTTTAAAATTATTACTGGATTATTTTAAAACACATTTCTAATATAGTCAAACAGATTTTCCCGGTATTGTGTCACAGGTGTAATTTGCCAGCCATAATCCACCCCCCACCCCCACCTAAAAAAAAAAGAGTTGACACGAGGCTGGAAACAAGCCACGTTAAATGTTTGTTCGGAAGTTCACATAACATACATTTCTAGCATGTATTAGTTTTACTGACGGGAAGGATGACACGAAATTAAAAAGAAAATCCAGCACTATAAATTACATTGCTATTGGTCTACCAGCCTTTCTTGTTCTATTTTGTCACTATGGTTGTTGATATTACCTTTTTATTTATTTGGCAGACGCTTTTGTCCAAAGCGACGTACAGTAAATGCATACAGAAGGTCATTGGAACTACAAAACACAGATCATTACCTTCGTGGCATTGATGATTTAAAATAATGTGACGATTACCTTTGTTGCATTGGTGACTTTATTTAATTAATGTGGTTGTTAAAAACACCAGTGCAAAAAAACGATGCACACATGTTTCAACCATTATTTTGTGTGTCCAAAGAAAAAGTACATCGTCACGAACAGGATTCGAACCTGTGCGGGGAAACCCCATTGGATTTCGAGTCCAACGCCTTAACCTCTCGGCCACCGTGACACGTCCTGTTCTGCAATTCCTATCTTCAGTGTTAATGTAGTGCGGTGAATATTACTACAAAAATAGATGTATTGCCTGGTATTTTCTTTAATTAAACCAGATAAAATAACACAATCGTAACTGTCTTTAAAAGCGGGAGTATAACTGCTTTTACAAATAAATAAGTGACGTTAAAATGCAACGACAACATGTTCGGCAGTGTCCTTAAAATGGCGAAGAGCCCGTGAGCTTGCTAGCTAGCGTAGTGCAATTTATAGATACAGCGTTGCCATACGTTTACCAGTCCTGCATTTAAAATATCCATCATTGAAAATAATGGCACGACAGTGTTACTTTAAGTCGTTTTTTGTGTAGGAATTCTTGTTAAAAAAAGAAAAAACGTCTAGAAGTAACGTTATATGTAAAGACTTTGTGTCTAGTCTATATGTTCACAAAGCTGACGCACAAGACCGGCTCGGAAGTCATTTTGCACAGCCTTGACGCTGTAAGAAGTTTGCCTGCTGGCTTCAATTAAGTTGATAACTTTGTTTATAGAGGTTTATTTCCACATTACACTGCTAGAGATCATCAATTTATATTATCAAGTGTTTCTGTTTAAGGGACGTCATTTCCACAGTTTATTTTAGGCCTAGTGTTTGAAAACATGAAATAATGTTATCAGTTGCTGTGAGCTTGCAAGGAGGGCTGTTGTTAGTTACTGGTAGTGAACATTCAATAAAGAACAGCTATTCTATTTCGTATCCTGTTGTATTAACTTAAGAGCAGTTTATATTCTGATCATTGTCATGGAAGGATCTATGAACAGTAGCCTAACACGCCTATATTACAAGCGATTTCCGTACCTCAGTGAAGAACCAAGCTAACGGTTATTTAAATAAATGTAGGAATAGGCCTACAATAGCCTAAGTATTTGGACAGTGACACAATTTAACTAGTAACTGGTTGGAATAAAAACCTGGAGCTGAGCTGTGCATCCCTGCCTTAACCAGTAAATCACCCCATCTATTAGTAGGCCTACTGTAAAAAGAAAAGAAAAGAAGTACAAGAGATCACACTCTGTAAACTGGCATGTGTATATGGGATTGTATAGAACAAATGTTAAAATGTGCTTTGGAGATTGATTATTAATTTAAACTCTGAATTGCAATGCAATGAATTAAGTCAAAGTATTCAAACATGACTCATGTAGAGTAGGTTATGTCTTTGCTATTACAATGATACCAAGATACTGTTTTCTTTTATTTTTTAAATTAATTTATTATTAGGTCGAGAAAGTAATCCACAGCTGAAAAGTTGGAGGAGCTGTTGCTCAGGTAAAAATCTGGCCAGCTACGAGCGGGGAACTGGAAAGCTTCCGCTCTGTATTGCTTTCTTTTGTCTTTATTTTAGTTTCTTGTTTTAGTTAATTGTTTTTGCGGCAACCAACGGTGCACTCCCAGAACTCCCAGAGTGTCACACCGGCCTGTGACATATATCAGTGATGACTACTCCAAGGTATATTAGGCTATGTGTGTCAAATATCAGAAAGATCTGAGAGGTCAATATTCAAAAGGAGCCGTTTACCTAACGACGTAGGAAAATAAAACAGCAATTTAACTCATTCAAGATACGCGCGTCTCTCAGCCCGGGACATTCGAGCAAGCGATTGGTTAATTCTTGGTAGACATACGCGCTCTGATTGGCCGTGTCTTTCAATTCTTGGTAGTGCATGGTAGCTAACTGGGATTTTATTGGATCTCACTACCAATAATTACATGGCTTCCTCGGGGGGAACGCGAATTCGATTGGATTTCACTACCAGGAATTACAGACGCTCACTGCTTCCTCGGGGCGCCGTGCGCACAAAAGGCAAGTTCAGTTTCGCCCCCATATTTCATAGAAACAGGTTACCCGTTTGTAGCTCATGACAAAGTTCTCAAACTTCGTAGCCTAAACCAAAGTCAGGACCGTGAGCAACACCTGGGCCTTTCCATCTCTTCCATGCTCAGTTAGATACTGTAGCCAGCATGTCTAGTTTATTAACCTAGCCAAGCGAAATCAAATCAAAGCTTATTTTTTCAAATGCACTGTTAACAGAACAACAGCTAGGAAAACAATAAATGAAATGAACTAAAATAAGAAAAGTGGCTGCATTTATCATCACATTGGTGGCCATCTCTAAACGTTACTGTTAGACCATGTCTTTCAGACTTATAACGCAGCTTAAAAGGCCAGAATATAGCTTTGAGCGAATGTAGCTTGCTGTGTCTGTCTGTGATTTTGACTGCAAGTGTCACAAAGTTTTATCCACAACAGTCACTTTTCCAAGTGTGGCTTGGGCTTGAGGAATGGAAATTAAAATAAACATTTTACTTGCACTTATTTGTCCGTTTATTTGTTTGTTTGTTTTGCCATTTTTGGTCCTCCATATTGGTAAGGATGCAGGCCCTGAGTGGTCACAGAATTTTCAGCAACAATACAGCTTCTGATCGGCTATATCATTTGATTTCTTGGCATAGGTACTCTATCTAGTCAAACAGAGCGGTTGTTGGTTGATTCTTTGTAGTTGAAAGTGATTTGATTGAATTCCACAACCAAAAATTTCAGCTACTCATGTCTGTCTTGGGTGATGGCTATCTACCATGATCCTAGGCTGTGAACCAAAGATATCTCTAATGACGCCCCAGTTATTTCATGTGCAATTTTTGAACTTCCAGCAGAGAGAGAAGAGGAAGAAGCAGAGACGCCAGGGACATGGCCGGGAAACCTTGTTGAAGTACATAGGCCACAATGTAGTGTAAGTGCAACTGCAGTTACCTCTTAGGTAATGGAAAATTATATTGCCATATGTTGAAAATACTGCAACAGGTCGTACTGAATCATACATTTAAATTTGGAGAAGTGCTCCAAACACATCCAGTTGGTTGTATGCCCATACGTTTTATGCTTAATTCAGCTCACAGCTATATTGTTTTCAATGTGAAAAACGCAAAACACAATTCATAAAAAAGACCTTGTTACAGTTATAGCCCTACTTTAAGCAGTGTTTCACAGAAACTGAACAAGACATTCCAAAGCAATGCTACTAACATTTTCCTACATTTGATATGCAAATCCTTCCTATTTTATTAGCCTACTTTACATTGGGACCTACGTCCCAGCATGTCCTGCAATATTACACAAGCTGCTGAGATGAGAATGCAACACATGAACGTGTTTTTTCCAGTATGAATATTTACAAATATGTCCTTGTTTCAAATTACTGTGTGAAGGACAGCCCGTTTATAACAAATGTTATCATTGACGCAACATCTTTGTGCACAGGACCACAGTTCTTGCCTAATTGGCAGTAGTATTTAATGAGTAATCATGAAATTGAATCAGCAAATGGCCCGGAAATTAAGGTGACATGAGAAACATTTAAAATATAAAGTTTGTATCAAGTGTTTACTGCACATCTTTCTGCATTATGTTGTGCCTTTACTGTGTGTCAGTCCAGGGAGTAGAATCACAAATCATTTGTTGTTCAGTAATGGTCCTTGTTTTCTGAATACATCTGACAAGATGTCATACATTGGCTAGGATCAAATAACTTTGGGGAAGGGAGGTACCACAGGTGATTTAGGGAGAAAAATTCCTTTCCTCCAGTCAAAATGTAATTTTATATTTTGAATGTGGACACAGATGCAAACAGTTATTGGTTATGACTTATTTATTTATGTAGGAACATATGCAATCCAGCTCATGAATAATTACAAAGTACCAGTTTGCATGTTAGTTAAAACACTATCTTCAGTGGATTAAGTTCTATTTCATTCTTCTGTTTCAATGTGATTAATAACTCAATAGCTGAAATGTTTTTTTTGTTTGAAAGATTTTTTTGCTATTTTTATAAATAAGCTTCTGCAAATGACCTGCTATTTTGGTTAAGAAGCACCTTGTCAAATTTGGTAGCTATATATAGAAGTTAAGTTGGAGAAAAATTGTTTTTGTACAGGCAATATGCAATTTAGAGAAAATGGCTGTCAAAGCTAATTTTCTGCTTGGTTATAGGCTACTTGACACAGCTGGTGTAAAAACATCTAAATGTACTATTTAAACTATTTGAAGTTGGTTCTGATCATTGTTTTGGATATACAGTAGGTGTAGAAGCCAAGTATCATAATATCTCAAAATTAACCTATCCAGCCAAAATCACCCTTTTCACCTGTGGTGCCTCCCCTTAATGTAATGTTTGAGGTATTTTACAGAAGTTGATCTTTACTTTACTTATTGAGGTTGCAGCTGCTGAATCTGTCCGTGTCACCACATGTTGTATTTATGTCCTGTACCGACTTTAACCTATCCTGGCTTCAAATGTATGTTAAATGCAGCACCTAAGGTGTTGCAGACCTGGCAGAGTGGCTTTCATTAAAATGTGTGAGCTTTTCAGGCCTCTGCTGTGAGTGTGAGATTGGTCCTCAATGTGTAAGCTTCACACCTAATGTGTGAGACTTGCGAGCTTTGAGCTTACGTTAGATTAGACAGCTGTAAATGAATTAGGACAGATGTAGGTTGTATTGTATTCCATATAAAATTAATTCAAATGCAGTCGGGTCCAGTCTGACTTCATAAAATTACACTGAAAATGAGCTATATTTTATGCTGAACCACGTGGGAAAGCTGTGTACTTTTGTTATAGTACAATGTTTAAAACTTGTTTTATTGCATAAGACTATTTTTTCTTAAAAAAAAGAATTGAATGATTGGCACCGCTAAAGAAATTAAATCCAACAAAGGGAAATCTGCACTAAGTACCCATTAGGGTTAATTTCAGTCTTAAGGACATGTATTGTGGCCTTCCATCAATACGGTATGAAATATGCAACATGTAAAGTTCCTGTGTCATCCATCACCATGGGAAAAATTAATAAACTGTGAAATTGAAAGAGACAGTTGGATTTTGACACAAATATATATATATATATATATATATATATATATATATATATATATATATATATACACACACACACACACACACACACACACACACACACACACACGCACACACACACTACAGGCTAAACTGCAGGTTGGGACCCACTGGTGCACTTGTGGTTTTGTGGGTCATATGATTTAGGTCGGTTGCACACTATAAAATCTAATGTATGATATATAATACTTATTCTTTATAGTGCACTTTCCACAGACATTCACATCGGTCAAATTAAGCTCCTGCCCTTGTTACACATGCTGCACTCATTAGAATGTACTGACAGTTGTTTTGACATATGTTTAAAAAAAAGTAATTCAATTTTTCCATTATTTTAATGAGGGGCAGATCTCAGAAAATGTGTTTGTTTCATTTAGTACATTGTGTGCTGAGCTTGGGAACTTATGATTTAAGGTATGCTGTAATGTGTCTACTGGGTGATTTGCTGGTTCTTAAAATCATACGTCTTATTCACACTTTCATTGGTAATACTGAACACATTTTAAAATTAGTATACACAGGTTGTATTTTATTATTGTTCTGTGTGTCAGTTCATTGCTCATAATTCTAGAGAAAATGTAACAAAAGAAAAGCCCAACAAGGGTTAATCCTTATTTTTACATGAAAGGAAGGGATATTATTAGGAACCATTGATTATGAGTATGAAGACTATAATGGAGGACATTTTAATGGTCAATAGAATTGCCTTGAAATATTGAACAGAATATGACAACAATCTCTGTGCTTCCTTGTGTGAACAATGTAAGCAGTTTATCATTGTTCAGGCAACATTATTGACATAACCTGTCTGTGTCTCAAAAGATAGCAAAGTTCACCACTATTCATTTGCACATACATTGGTAAACAGTCAGTGTTCCTTGGATAGAGTCCATTATAATTTTAGCATTGCACTTTCAAAGATTTTGTAGCAGGGTATAGAAACGAAAGAGAAATTAATTTTGTCAACCAACATCCCAATTTTGCCATCTTTGATGACTTTAAAGAATTACAGCCCCCCCCCCCCCCCCCCCCCCCAACACACACACACACACACACACTCCTTTTCTCCTTCCTTCAAAAAGTTCTGATACCAAAGTCTGCTGTTCCCTTCAGGCTTCAACTGCATACCATGCAATACTGCTGCAGACCTCTTGGGATTGCACTATGGTTGCACAAGTCTGTGTGGGGGCTCCACGCATACATAAATTGTACACTAACATGAAACCACAGAGCACTGAAGAGAACTGGGCACCATCTGAGGGAAACCACTTGAGGAATTTAAATCTGTTCAGGATTAGACCTCTTGAGACACAGAGGAGCTTCCACCCATTTTTGTAAATGAAGGGACAAAATGTAAAGTGATTTTTATGACCTTTGTATTGCAACTAAACAGGCCTCTTATAGTGAGAAGATCTTCCACTAGATGGAGACATATTCCAGTGGATGCTCATTCTGAGGTTGGCAGATCAAGGAGCGATCTAAGAAACCTGAATGTAAACGTGTACTGTCTTGTTTTGATTGTACTGTATTTGTACATGTGGCATATGTATCTGCAGTAATGAATTGATCTCGAATGGATCATCAATGAATTTACTCTTTACTGTGCATCTAAATACAATTCTAGCAATCAAATTATCCACCAAATGTTTATCAATGGACCTGCGATGGGTATGTGAGACATGTATCATTTGAAATTGAAGTTTGGTCTTTAGCATATTAGCAGTCATTTCAAAAGTGAGAAGCACACAGTTTTATTTTGTTTTTGGAAGGGCTGGACTTACTGAAAAAAGGCTGTGGAGGGGTGAGTCAGGATGAATGAGGTTTCCTAGAAATTTAAGGTGAATGTACTGTCCCCTGATAAACTCTGCCTGTGGGATAAACCTAGGAGTTGATGTCTGCTTGAGGAGCTGTCGTGAGACACTGAAGGTGACAAACACTACCTGGAGTTGGTGGCTGTGCTCTGGTTGTTGGCAGGACTGTCATGTCATCACTAGACAGCATTCTCATACATGCTGTGTTGTATTTATTCATTAAGTATTTTAGTGTTTTAATTTTGCTGTCTGAATAATAGCAATATAGCTGGAAAAAAAACAAACAAACCAGAGGTTCTGTCTGTTTGTGAACAAAAGCTTGGGCTGAGTACTGTCAAACCTGAATATCTGATTGGTCCTTTGGTCCCAGTGGGTGTGGTTTTGTGTTGGTGGGCAACACTCACTCCTGTGGGGGGATGACATTGTGTACTCATAAAAAAACACACCTCCCACTTACAAAAAGGGTGAAGTTAGAAGTCAGCGTGACAGTAGTCCCATTACATTGAGTTAATGACAATATCAAAAAATAAAAATAAATAAATACACGGCATAATTGCATCCATCTACTACTGTATTAAATAATATGAAAATAAGAAAAATGTGATGTGGTGATTGGAGATTTTTTTGGAAAAGGCGGCACTCGTATTTGTTCTCAAGATTTTTTTTTATTTGATTGTTTAGCATGCACGGATGCAGGCAATGAAAACAATCTTGATTGCTGAAACGTGTGTACTACACAATCAAATCTTTGGAACAAATGCCAGTGCTAAATGCTTATGTAAAGAGACTTGTTCCCATTGGATATCCTTCTGCCTTGCCCCTCTTAACCCTGCTTGGCCCGAATCAGTGGTACTGAGATTCTGATGGCAAACCTGTTCCTCACACTATGTATTATTCACTATGTGCCATTGCCTTCGCTGGCTGACTGCCATGGATTCCCATAAAAAACCTGGTTGGGAAGTTTCTTTCAGATTTATCCATCTAATGATGACAGAAGACAATTAGTTTCTAAATTGTATTTTTTCTGTGAGCCAGTCTAACACAAATCCAGGACCTGTCTTACAAAACCCATTGGTGAAATGTAGCTTTTTCACCTACACTATACAGATGCTTTTTTCACGGCAGTAGACTGTTCACCATCACTACATGGGTTCTCAAATGTTCCATCTTCAGGGCCCCTGATTACAAGCTGCCCCAACAAAATTAATAACTTTTAACCTTTATTTGGCCCCAATAACAGCTGCCAATACAGTGGCTATTTAACACTGGAGTAGATTGAAGCATGCCTTAATCACAATGTTGTTATATCCTGGACGTATATGACAAGTAGCAACATTTAATTGCATAATAAAGTTGCTTTATATTTTAATAATAACAGTGGTCATATTGTCCATTGTCCCCTGGGACTCCTTCACTAGCCTTGGTTCCCTATAACCTCTACACTTCATATTGTATTGTATTATGCGTGCTGCCCTTTGACCTCACTGGATCCTGCTGGTGATTGGTCGGATCACAAAAGGGCATTGTTGCTGAACAGCTGGCAGAAAAATTGACAGGAATGAGCAAGCAATGTAATTTCACTCCAGTCCTCACCTGCCTTGTATTTCCAAGGGTAAAATTCTTTCTCTTGGAGAACAGAGTAGTATTGAATAGAATTGAGAACTCCTTGGAAATAGCAGGACCTGGCCTCAGAGCTGGACAATGAACAAAACAGTCACACCAAAGTCTGTGTTACAAATTGTTTATTTAAATTTGGAGATTTCTGGGGGAAAGAGTTTTAATAACATATAGGGGTTACAGGGAGACAGGGTATCACAGTGGGCATGGTTACTAGCTGTCTGCCATGGAAAAAGCTTCTTTGGCATCAGTGATTATAACTTTCATTAAAGTGTGATTATAAAGACAATGTATGCTTCTATATATTACTTCGCATCCGCATTTGTTAACATCTGGAAGGATACAGATACGATTCACAGATCTGAGCGATAGCATTTAAAGATAAAAAATCTACATTTTTATTTTTTAAAAGATAAAAACCTCCTTTTTTAAACCCCCTCCCTTGTCATATCTGATTCATATCTCTACCCCAGGCATACAGAGATAGACTTGTTAGCAAATTGAGTAAAATAGACATGTTCTCTTAAAAGAATCTCACTCTAGAATCTTCAGTAGTTCATAAAGTAGAATTGAAAGGAAAACCCTTGTGTTCCAGATGCATGGAAGAATTCTTTTCTGCTATGGCTACCTACTACAAAGTTGTGGCCTTGCTCTGAGTATTGAATTTCTACATGTAAAAAAACACACATGCCGCATCATCTGCAAACCCACAGTTGAAAAGTTTATCCACTGTTTGTCCCCACCCTCCTGACCTCCACCTCTGTTTGGCGTCTTTGTAAACTGATTCATTCTGTTACGTTGGAGGAGAGGGTAAGTCGATATAGGCATTAGTGAACCAGCTCTTCAGTTTTCTCTGCTTTACCCTTTAAGATGAAAACTCCACCCACTTGAACTGGTGGTTTGCCACAAAGTTGAGGAATTTTACATGTACGAAATAAACCTGTGAATACATTTGGGGTGTTTTTGGCACTCACTCTCTTTGTCTCTGCATACATAATGGTCCCTGGTTCAGATATTATTTTTTCTCATTTGCTTTAATAAGCACACAATATATCTACCTGTTGTTTAATTTAAGGCTAAATAAAGGGCTTTTAAAAGTCAAAGCCCCTCTCCTCATTTCTCTCTCTTTCCCTCCGTATCTTTCTCCTGTTCTCTTTCCTTCTCTTGCTCTATAACTTGGTAAGTCATTCAGTCAGGAATGCATTGACTGGATTGCTGGTCTCAACACATTGTCTCCCAGCTGTGTTTCTAGATTGAGATTTAATAACTGCTCGTGGGTTGTTCTGTAGACAGGTGCACATGTTCACAGGCTGCATTACTTTAAAATGGAGGCTGTAGCACCATACATGCATAAATGGGAACCAAACAATATAGTTAAATATGCTTTCAGTATCACCTATTCAGTTCACCTCTCTGCTTCTCTGCATAGGTAACTCTATTTCCATACAGGTATCACTCTGTGTACAGTTACCTGTTTACTCTATCCAGGTTTCTTTCTCAGCATCTCTGTACGAATACCTCTCCCAGTACAAGTATCTTTTTTACTTCTTTGTACAGGTATGTCTCTCTAAACAGGTTCCTCTTTTCATAGATATGTTTCTATGCTGCTACTCTTTCTATAGAGATATCTCTGCCTCTGTAAGTCCCCCTGTCATTGTGTACAGGGATTCCTCTATGTCTCCCTTAGTAAATTGCTGCTGAGTGCTCCCTTACATAAGGGGCATACCTGTGTTATGTGCACCCCCCCCTCCCCCTCCTCCCTCCCACTGGAAAGCAAGCCATTAATCCTACTCCTGTCCTCCTCCACGCCTCACCATACCGTTATCGCTGCAAAGGGGCCACGTGGAAAAAGGTTTTACATTAAAGAGCCATTTTTCAAAACCGGGGATTCCCTTCATTCTGTGGGAAGCGCTCTTAAAGGCACTGCCCGGCCCTGCTGAGACTGGGAGAGCCAAGCCCCGCTTCCTTCTGCCCTGAAGGAATGTGCTCACCAGGAAGTCTGACTGGGAGGACGTGCAGCACCCAAAGTGGTTATGAACAGAGTTAAGCTTCTTTTGAAAGGGGCGTGGGGAACGTGCGACAGTGTTCACAGTCAAGATGCCCCCCCCTCCCCCAGCACCACCACTTATTGATCTGTATTCAATTAATATAAATGAACACAATAAACACATGGTGTTTATTAAGCCAAAACATTTTTCTTGTTTTCCTATTTTTATTTTTATTTTTTTAAACTGCGAGTGAAAGTTAAGGCAGGTTTAGGTTTATGCCCTAAACATTCCTAAGACTAACCCTGTGAGTATACCCCTGTACAGTTACGTAAGAACAGCTTGTTGCCATCCCAACAAATTTATGTGCATCAGAATGTGAAGATTGTGCTGGGAGTTGGTTCTTGTGAGGTTGTTGTTGGTTCCTGTTCAGACTGGCCAGCTTTGTGCAAGCTTGCAGCTTCAGAACCATGCATACGCTGAAATTTAAAATATTTCTTTCATTTTCAGACTTTTCTTAACAGAGAAAAATTTCTGACTGTCAGTAATCACATTGCTGCCATCATTAGACCTTACCCACATGTTGTGGCTTTATAAACTCTTTGTAGACACGTTTGTCAGATGGTGGGAGGGCTCAAGGTGATTTGACTACCCGACAGATGTGGAGATGGCCAGAGGCTTACCGCTCTGCGGTGTTACTGAAAGCAAAGCTCATTACAGAACAGGAGCTTCAGAAGCGGGCAGTCGGGGCCAACACTCCAGACGGAACTCTGTTTGCACTCAGAGAGGTCCAGTGTGATGGAATGAGCTTGGTGGAAGGCTGTGCCAGCTCGCGAAATGTACAGACTGAGTGATCCTGGCCACATGTTGCAAAAACCCCTCCTTCCCCAGGCTAAACATTAGCCAACTCGTTTATAACTGAAGTGCTGATAGTCAGACAGACAGACAATGATTGACAGCAGAGGCCCAGGGAGCTGTGGGCTAGGGCAGCAGGTGTACTGTATGTGGGCTGAATTCTGTTTCCATTTTTTATTGATTAATATCCTGACACGTATTTATTATGATAATTTTTGCTGTTGCTAAAATGTCTTTTTTATCCTGTTATTTTTTTATTAAAAAATTTTTTCTTACCAGCCATCTGCCACTGAGTCGGCTTATTTTTTATGCCTGGCTGAGTTTAATAGATGTGGAGCGGGAGCTGAAAAGTTGCTAGGGAGCCACAGTCCTGCCGTGTGGTGGTTCGGAGTGGTGGTTCTGTGCTGTGTGGAGTCCCATTAGGGCCAGGGTGAGTAATCACCTTTGGAAGGAATGAGTCAGAATGATCCCGAATGCTGTACTCTTACCAGAGTAGGCCGGCTAAGGAGGCAGCAGGGGGGTCGGAGGGGGGGCTTCAGATTTCCAAGTACAACTAATGTTTGCTGGCGTTGTCAACGTCCGCGTTCTCCGCCGACTGAGAGGGAGTGAATATTGATTGATTGAGAGCCAGAGAAGCCTGAGGAGCAGGAGAAAGCTCAGTGACATCAGAGCACTGTGGGTTTTCTTTTGGGGTCCCCTCGTGCAAATGTATGTTTCCACGTAGGGTGACAGGTTGGGTGGCACCAAAGCTGGCTAGACAAACACTGGTAGTTGATAGATGGGAATGCAGGAGTAAATGGGAATGTGTGGTGAGTAAAAAACGGGGCAGGGTAGGCAGTTGTGGCGGGTTGGGGGTGTCCACTGAGGTGTAAGTGGAAGGCTATTGCCCAGCTTGAGTGACAGGAACGGGAGGAGTTTTTAGGGGGTTGGGATGTAGTGGGGGTGGGGAGGGATTTTGTGGATGGGACACTGGCATTAGGAGGCTTCATTCAGGGGGACCTCCTCCTTCGGGATTTCCTTTGCCTCCTCCCCTTCCGCTGCCTCTTCCTCCTCCTCTGGCTTGCGGTCCTCCTGGGGGAGCGTAGCAGACAGGGCGTACTCGGGATTCCCGTCTTCTGTGATGGAAAGATCCGCCTCCAGGCCGCTGGAGGAGGGGCTCGGGAGCTCCTCCTCCTCTTTCTCCAGGGAATCGGCCATCGCCTTGTCCTCCTCCAGCCCCGGTGCCAATTCGGTGTGCACCTCGGTGAAGGGCATGTCCTCGTCTGGGATACAAATCGGCGCTAGCTCCACGGCAGCTGTGGTGGAGGCTGCCTCAGGTTGTGCGGGCCCCTCGCCGTCCCGCATCTTCTTGACGTTGAAGGTGAGCGGCGACACCTTGAAGGAGGAGCTCTTGGCAGTCGGGCTCTTCTGATGGTTGGGCGTGAGGCTCTTTTTGATCTTCTCCCGCTGCTCCTGAGAGACAATCTTGGTGCCCAGCTTGTTCATCTTCTTTTCGATGTTCTGGCGGGAGAATGCCTTCTTCAGGCTATCCACCTTCTTCAGGCTGGAGCGCTTGATCTTTTCGGCACGGGATTTCTCCATGTGATCCAAGGTCATGTCATGACAGGCCCCGACCTCATCATCATCGTCGTCGGGCCCCAGCTCCTCATCAGAGGAAAGGTTGATGGTCTGCAGTGCCTCCTCCTGGGAGCGGTTTGCATCGGCGGGAGGTGACACTGGCCCCTCTTCCTCTGCATCGCGTGGGTAGGGTGCAGGGTCCTTCACAAAAACGCTAGCAGGAATCTCGTTCTCTTCCTGGAACATAAAAAGGACAAAACAGTGTGTTAGCAAGGAGTGGCCTGTTGTGTGGAGTAGGCTGCTGGCCTCACAAACACAAAATAGTTCCTGAGTTTGAATCCATGATGGAAACCTGTACCTTTGGTTTAAAAAAAGCTCTTTATCTCAACCTAGGTTGGAAGGAGGAGATTTCATGAGACCAAAAATAAGAGGAGCTATTATATGCTATCAGTGACTCGCTGATATGAACCAATTATTTTGCTCCTCTCTGCAGATCAAAATCTTTTGTTTTGGTTCAACTCACTCGAACCTCGCTCTCCCATTTCTGCCGCAATACATCTGGAAAATTCTCAACCTGGTGCTTTAATTGCAAAATGCATTTGCAATTGCGGACATGGTCTGCACAAGTAAACAGAGCCTTGCAAAGCATGCAGAAAATTGTTCCCCTGCTCCACAACTGCACAGCGAAACCAATTCTGTGCACAACGGGGCATTGGTATGGAAATTAACACCAGGGCACAACATCGAGAATGTTTGTAATGCTGTTGGTGGAACTAATGAGTCAGCCTGGGCCACAGCTACAGAAGCACGCATTAATGCTTTAAAGAAAATTAGTTAAGCCTTGTAAAAATCACAGGACAGAGCACTTAATCCATTCTATCAGGGCGATAGCAAGGCTCCATCACTGAGAAGCCATTAGCCAGGAATGTCTCCCATACATATCAAACTTTAACGCCTATCTTGTGTCTAAAGGCTCCATGGAGTCATAGCTCTTTCACATTTGCACGGTAGCCTCTTGCACACCCGGTTCTAGTTTTGGTTTAGGGGGTTTCATTTCGCAAACACGAGTGTGTGACAGCGTGCTGGTCGACCAAAATAACCTATCAAAGAGACTAGCGATCTTTGATCTCCACTGTTTTTGATTAGTTCCAAGCACAACACATAATTATAAATGGAGGCACAACAGACCCTTTTGTCATGATATGTACTTTTAACGGATTTCTCAACAGATGTGAATTGATAGCTGTACACTGCCGATTACTGATGTGTATTCTTTGTGCTCTAACATGAAATTTTACAGTCATGTCACATGTTTAGTGGATTCTAGGCCTTTGCAAATGGCTAAGTGTTTGTTGTTCCATGGGATGTGTACTACAAATGCTCTATTGTCCTCTGACATACATGCCAAGAGTGGCTGGCCACTTCATGTGTAATTGCTGCTGTAAAGGTTTCATTTGGCACATATTGGAATATTCTGATAGTTTTATATGACTAGATTTTGGTCATTGGCCACAGCGAATCCAGCCAGAATCTTTTCTCAGATGAAATTCTGGCAGGTAAGAAGGAAATTGGCTAGCTGGGCCAAAACTACCCTCCCCCCCCTTCCCCCCCACATGTATACACACACCTCTGTATAATGCTGGGCCTCGCCGTATGGCAGAAAATGTGCTGGGGGCGGCATTACGGCTGCAGCCGGGTGAAGTGCTGTCGTACAACTTTGCTGCGCTGGGTGGTTACGCCACACACTTGTGCTATTGTTGCTATTGTCTGGCTCACAGTCAATTCTGTGGCATACACTTACACCCCCTTCCCCCAACTCTCCCAGTTGTAACCACAAAAAGAATGAATATGTCAACCAGGCGTGGCTGTCATGACAGTGCTACTCTGCGACAATACCTTTCCTCCCATATGTCCCTACTGATAATACAGTATGCCAGTATCTAGGCACAGTATATTTTATATATCCAGTGTCTTTATAGCTACCATGTGATGAAACCCAGATGTGGTCCTAAAATTATCCCTGACATTGAATACAGATGGACTAGATTTTTTGTTCTTGTCATTTTGTAGTAATGCTAAATGATGTTCCTGAGTCTGTTTCATTCCTGTGGTTGATGACTCAGACGGGAATATAAATGTGCGCTCATATACACACACAAGCAAATTTGCATGTGCGCCCACACACAAGTGCTCACACACACACATACACACACACACACACACAAACATACATACACCCACACACACACACTTTGGTGGCTATGTGCTGGATAGTTGGCTCAAGAGAGGCTGTGTGAATTATAACAAACACTGTACTCCTCTATTCTTTTTTCTCCACTCCTTTCCTCTCTTCTCCTCACCTCTACCCTCTTTTCCTCTCCTGCTAACAATCATGTGATGAGAACAGTAGTGAAGCAGTGGGGATTGAAGGCAAGGTAAGGTGCTGCTAAGAGTTTCCACCAGCAGCTGGAGGTTCTCCAAGGCAGGAGGCTGTGGAGGAGGTGGAGGGAGGGAGGTTCAGGAAGGGAACCCAGTGATCTTTTTTCCCATCCTGTTGCGGAGACATCCCAGGAATTCTAACAATGCTTGGGAGACTCAAACCATTGGCCAACGCCCTTAGTTCAGCATTCTGACACTCTCAGACCACATAGTAGACATTACAAGCCCTTCCCAGACCTCCTTGTGTGTGCTTGATCTGTGTTCTCTACCCGTCAGCTCCCTAATGAAATCAGCTCTTAGTCTGTTCCAAACTGTAACACTATTACACAGTCTAGTCTACTGTAACACCAGCAGCTCTCTCATGCAGTCTACTCTCTACTCTAAGACCAGCAGCTCTCTCATACAGTCTGCTGTCTACTCTAAGACCAGTAGCTCTCTCATACAGTCTGCTCTCTACTCTAAGACCAGCAGCTCTCTCATACAGTCTGCTCTCTACTCTAAGACCAGCAGCTCTCTCATACAGTCTGCTCTCTACTCTAAGACCAGTAGCTCTCTCATACAGTCTGCTCTCTACTCTAAGACCAGCAGCTCTCTCATACAGTCTGCTCTCTACTCTAAGACCAGCAGCTCTCTCATACAGTCTGCTCTCTACTCTAAGACCAGCAGCTCTCTCATACAGTCTGCTCTCTACTCTAAGACCAGTAGCTCTCTCATACAGTCTGCTCTCTACTCTAAGACCAGCAGCTCTCTCATGCAGTCTGCTCTCTACTCTAAGACCAGCAGCTCTCTCATACAATCTGCTCTCTACTCTAAGACCAGCAGCTCTCTCATACAGTCTGCTCTCTACTCTAAGACCAGCAGCTCTCTCATACAGTCTCCTCTCTACTCTAAGACCAGCAGCTCTCTCATGCAGTCTACTCTCTACTCTAAGACCAGCAGCTCTCTCATACAGTCTGCTCTCTACTCTAAGACCAGCAGCTCTCTCATACAGTCTGCTCTCTACTCTAAGACCAGCAGCTCTCTCATACAGTCTGCTCTCTACTCTAAGACCAGTAGCTCTCTCATACAGTCTGCTCTCTACTCTAAGACCAGTAGCTCTCTCATACAATCTGCTCTCTACTCTAAGACCAGCAGCTCTCTCATACAGTCTGCTCTCTACTCTAAGACCAGCAGCTCTCTCATACAGTCTGCTCTCTACTCTAAGACCAGCAGCTCTCTCATACAGTCTACTCTCTACTCTAAGACCAGCAGCTCTCTCATACAGTCTGCTCTCTACTCTAAGACCAGTAGCTCTCTCATACAGTCTACTCTCTACTCTAAGACCAGCAGCTCTCTCATACAGTCTGCTCTCTACTCTAAGACCAGCAGCTCTCTCATACAGTCTGCTGTCTACTCTAAGACCAGCAGCTCTCTCATACAGTCTGCTCTCTACTCTAAGACCAGCAGCTCTCTCATACAGTCTGCTCTCTACTCTAAGACCAGCAGCTCTCTCATACAGTCTGCTCTCTACTCTAAGACCAGCAGCTCTCTCATACAGTCTGCTGTCTACTCTAAGACCAGCAGCTCTCTCATACAGTCTGCTCTCTACTCTAAGACCAGCAGCTCTCTCATACAGTCTGCTCTCTACTCTAAGACCAGCAGCTCTCTCATACAGTCTGCTCTCTACTCTAAGACCAGCAGCTCTCTCATACAGTCTGCTCTCTACTCTAAGACCAGCAGCTCTCTCATACAGTCTGCTCTCTACTCTAAGACCAGCAGCTCTCTCATACAGTCTGCTCTCTACTCTAAGACCAGCAGCTCTCTCATACAGTCTACTCTCTACTCTAAGACCAGTAGCTCTCTCATACAGTCTGTCCTCTACTGTAGCAACAGCAGCTCTCAGTCTGCTGCATATTTTGGGATTTCACACCTGCTTCTGTTTTTTATCATTGAATGAGTCAAGTCATTTATCTTATCTGAGGCTTTTGATATATTCCCAGTTCATGCATCCTCTGTGAAAACATTTTACTGTAGTCTGGTAGGAACTAGTATTGGTGTAGAAAACTTGTGAAAAATTAAGCCAGAGTAATAAATTGGAATAAAACCTGGCAATATATACTGGCCTTCTAGGAATGCAGCTGTGTGTCACAGTGTAATACCATCAGCTCTCCCCACACAGCCTGTTCCACCGTGTAACATCATCAGCTCTGTAACACATTCTGTTACATCGCCTGCTTATACTGATACCTCTCCATTCTCTGAAGTGGTTTTGAGTTCTGTGGCTGTGGACGTTGCCTCAGTCTCGTTCAGTATATGAGCTCCCTTTCCTTGTGTACACAGTACATCCATCAGATGTCAGATAAAAGACTTCACCGGCGCTGTCCGCCACCCCTCTCTAAATGGGAGCATCCTCGTCCATCAGTCTTTGTTTGGAATGGTGGGCACAGAATTCCCGTTTCTCCGCCCTGTCTGTCCATCTACTTTCCGAGAGGGGCAAGAAAAAAAAAGGTTTGAGTGACGGCTTGGCCCGCGAGGTGCAAGGGAGAGATTTGTGCCCAGCTGTGAGCCGTCCATTGGCCTGAAGAATGCGTATCTGTCTCTGCCTGCAGCCCCCAGAGTGATTTATATAAGTGTGTTCAGAGCCGCTGTCTCCCCCTTCGGATCTACGCTCCAGGACAATAACTCTGCCGACTGGAACTCGTCTGGTGAGGGAATGCTGTTTTGGATTGTCTGCGAGGCAGGGCAGTGCAGGGCTGGGGTGGGAGGGAGTGGGGGAGGGGCACCAGTGCAGAGTGTTGGTGCTGAGATGTTGGCGAATTTGAGAAGATGCAGGGGGGACTGGGTTGAAGCAGTACCGGGTGTGTTGTGGCAATCCGGAGGCAGGCTTGTAGCGAATTGGACCAACATGATGCTCACAGTATTGAACCTTGGCTGCATGACTAGTAGACTACAACTTGGATTACACAGCAGTGGGATAAAGATACTTTATCCTCCAGTGTTTTGGTGGGTTTTAACCAGCCTTTTAATTGGTTTACTGTTGCAGTAACTGAGCCAGGTGACCCATCTATGTACCTACAGATTACTAGTTGTTGTCAATGGAAGACAGACCTCTCCTCTGATCACTGTGGGCTTTCTTCTGTAGAAGCGTGTGGCTTGTGTGGTGAAGAAGACAGTTACTGGCTTGCGGGCAAATGCGTGGGAGGAGTGCCTTGTCAGAAGTGCGGCACTCGCGTGGGGTGAAGGTGGCTCTGCAGTGCTTTGAGACACGCAGCTACTAATTCCAAATTGGGGAGAAAAAACAGGGAATAAAAATCACTACACAGGAAGAAAAATAGTGCCCTCTGTGCTTATTCGGAAGCGATCGGTTTCTCAGGCAATGGAAGAAAAACCGACAGCCCTCCATTGTGCAGATTCTTTGCATGCGCCATGCTGTGCCAACAGAGACCTAATGCTCGCATGGTGAGTGTGAGTCAGTGTGAAGACTGGGCCGGCCAGTACAGCAGGAAAGATCAGCCCTCCCCTGCAGGTCCTCACAAGGCACTGTGTATCGGGCTGCAGCACGGAGCTGTGTATTGAGCAACATGTGCACAACAATAACACCAGTGACAGAAAGAAAGTATCAGATGAAAGATCTGGATTTAGTCCTCCACCCTCTGTGCATTTAGCACCCTCACAAGAGGAAAAGGACCAACCACCCCCACCCCCCTTTCGGATTAGCCCCTGAATGAAACTGGGAGGTGCTGGCCTTGAGGCAAGATGGGGTTCACTTTTCAGCAAGAGCCTTGTTTTGTGTGTCTTGATCATTCCAATTTCTCAAGGCAGCCAGATTCTCTGTATCCTGCCGCAGGTGAAATGACAACTTTCCAGCTTGTCCTCAAACGGAGTGGAGACAGATACTTGTAGACTGGAAAGCTCTCAGATTCTGTTTAGAATGTCTGCTGTCTACAAACGGATTTATTTATGGTTTGTTCACAATATGAGTTATTTATTTATTCAAAACTGGGGACTGGAGATCTGAGGTCTCGCTGCTCTGCTAGGGAAATCAGTTTCATTTGAGCTCAGTGAAAAAAGAGCTGCAGTAATGACTGCTATTTGTGAGCTGGCTCTTTCACGCCTAATGGATGAGACGGCATGTTAATGCTGTCTACACGTCCCATGTGTGGAAATGTAACTCTTAATTCGAGACGCGTTTCTTGGCGAGAGCTGTAATTACAGTGTGAATGAAAGAACTAAGGTGCACGGTCTGAGAAAGCTGAGTCCCAGCCTCGCTGTTGTGCCAACCTGCCTATAATCTGGATTTAGCTAATGCATGCTGTACCTACATACTAAGAAAATGGGATACAGCCCAAAACTTGGGGGTTTTCTGATGTGTGTCTGTAAGCTTGTGAATGCAATAGGTCTTCTTCTTTCTGCATGCTAAACTCCGACAAAGGGGTGTGGGTAGGGGGGCTTGGAGCATAGCAGAAACCACATTGAGGATGTGGTTCAGGACTCTTGAACCCTTTGTACCACCTTGCGCTTCACCCCGGGTTAGAAAGGGGAGGGGGAGGGGTGTTTTTGGTAGTGTTTGTTTTTGTGCAGAGCAGTTTCAGGACCCAGCGGTTTATGTTTGGGGGAGTTGGCTGAACACCTGTCTGCCTCACCCCAACAACTGCATCCCAGCAACCACTGGCTTTTTTCCCAGTTCTGTTCTGAGCAAACAGTGGAGCTCGAATCAAGGGAAGGGCTGGGCTTTTTGACTTCCAGAAGTGCCAAAAAATCTGAGCTGAGTGGGTGGATAGGCCCCATGATGGAGGCGAGTTGTCAGAAGAAACCCCTTCATTACATAGTGAGGCCAATATGTATCTCTCCATATCTCTCTTTTTTGTACAGTGGCTGCATATCTTCCCTGAGTGGATTTCAGAGTGGCTTGATTGAGGTCAACCGAAATTGGTCACTGTGCATGCCGCCTCCTGTCAGCCCCATTTTATGTGATGAGGGGCCTCCTATGGGAGAGACGCCCCTCTGCAGGGGGATGTTACTCCGCTGACCCAGAATCAGCAGTGTGAAAGGTCCCAGGATAATTAGGGAGCCCCTGAAGCTGCCCCCCGGGCTTTAGCGGATCACTGGAGAGGAAACTTCACAGGAGGGTGAGGAGAGGATCAGGATAGAAGTTGGGGAGAGGGGGATGAAGAATAAACATGGAGAGATGAAAGAATGGACAGAGATGGCTAGAGGGGAAGGAAAAAGAAAGGAGTGGTACTTTAGCAGTAGAAGAAAAAGTGGAGAGAGAGTGGAAGACGGGGAGTGGCTTCTGGTGAAGTTAAAAAAAAGCAGTCAGCCAAGGCAGAGAACCAAAGCAATGATCTTGAAAAATGTAACTAACAGTGGTTTTGCTTTTATAATTTCATATCTTTAGAGTGCAAACAACCCATAGCAACCCAAGAGCTGGGTGGGAGCAACGTATTTGCTGGTTAGGTCATGTGACATAGGATCCGTTTTGCCTTTTGATGCAAAAAGCGGGATCGCTTGCCATTGGACCATCACTTCGGGGGCCTGGCTTTGGGCCAGACCACCTGGCTTCATCCAGTAGCTGCCGTGTTCACACCTGCAGCATTGAGCCAGCTTGTGGGTTGTTTTGCTGTCTGTTGGGAGAGGCAGAGGGGTGTGGTCAGGAAGAAGAAGGAAAGTGGGCAGCTGAGAACAGAAGAAGGAATCTGAAGAGTGATGATGGGTGAAATGGAAAATAAGTCAGAAGTTTGAAGTGGGGGGAAATAGAGGGGGGAGATGAGGGAGGCAGCAGGAGCAAAGAGTGAATGTGTGTGTATGTGTGTGTATAACATTGAGTAAACTGCTGTACATCTCATTTTAAACCTGTCTGTCTGCCCTGTGAATGCAAGCCTACTCTGTCTCCAGCTCCCTCTCTCTCTGCCTTCCTTCACACTTCCATGCCTTTGCTTGGTTGCCCTCTCATTCCAACAGATAACATGGCTTAGCAACACCAGCTGTGAGCGCGTGGGCGTGCGTGTGCTGTGCATTAGAGTATGGGTGTGTGTGCGTTTTATGTGTGTGTGTGTCTGTGAGTTATGTCAAGATGTGCGTCCAGGTGTAACTTATCTGGAAAACAGCCTCAATCGAAACACGAGCATATGGAATGTTCCCACAGAAGGAATACACTCCTTATCCACAGGAAAGAAAGCCAGGGACTGGGGGCGTAGGGGGCGCGCTCAGGAAAAAGGGGATGGGCACTGCTGGAAAATATCTGTAGAAAGAGCCATGGCCTGAGGAAACACGTGGACATCCATGCGTCACAGGGGGCCCCAAGTCCTGCTAGTCAGGCTAGGGGATTGGCCTCCTTTCTACAGAAAGGGACTCACAATGGCAGCCTGTTGTGAGCAGACAATGTCACAAGCCGTTTGGCGAGGTGGACGGGGGCTTGGGTTACATCGGGTGTGTGGACTGTCCACCCATCCAGCTGCTTCTCCCATCACCCCCCCCCCACCAAAAAGAAACAAAACAAAACTACCTTCATATCTTTATATTCACCCCAAGGACATTCCATAAATCCGCACGCCAATAGCACGCTCCCCATCCCGTCTCTCTCTCTCTTCCTGTGTAGTAATTAGATACAGTGTGTTATCTGAGTCTGCTCCACAACAGCGGGCCGGGCCTTCCGGCCTACTCCAGGGCCTGGAGGTTTGGCCTTCTGCTTATCTATTGTTCAGAAAATGTCTCTTTCCCGGAGCTCTGCTATAGCCTGTAATCTATGGTGGTTTTCTCTGTGGATGTAGAAGTGAGACATCATATTCTCTCTGCCTGTCTTTCATTGGATGTACTAAGCCAACCAAATATACACACAAATTCACACATGCCCACACATACTGCGCACACACACACACACCAGCGAAGAGCTGGCGCGTCACGGGACATGCACAATGGCAGTTTTTGTGGGCGTGCATTCGTTTGCATGGACTCAGTGTGCCCCAGTCTGTAGAGCCAACCGTTTGTGTTTGAAAGAATAACGAGCTCACAGGACAATTAAGGCCTGGGTGGGGCTCGTCCTAAAATAACCCACAGAGTATTTGGCACCAAGCTGGAAGCAAGAGGCAATCCAGAGCTGCAGCTTCTCCTGCATTTTTGTTTCATCTTTAACACCAAGCATGAGAGCCAAAGGGGCTTGCTCTAAGCTCATAAATCGTGGCCTATGAAACTAACGGCTGCTTGTCCAGAGAGCACATTGCTGTAAAGAATGAGCCATGGCACAAAACCATCCAAGATGCACTTAAGGAACAAGAACGGCATTTTAGTTTACGTAGAACTATTACTGAACGTAACAAGACCAGGAACTAAAATATCAGGACTTATATGGAATCATGCCTCCTAGCTCTCCAGGGGTAGTTTAAGGGGAAAGAATTCTAGGCATTTCTGCTAACTGGGGGAAAGATTTTTTTGGTTACAAAAAGACAATGTTTTGCCTGTCTTGTTACCAGGACAACCTTGCGAGGGAAATCCCAGTGGTGGTGCAAGACGCTGGATCAGCGCGTCAGGCGATAGAGGGCAAGAGCCCCTGACAACGGGGCAAAACAAACTGACAGAGACAGGGATTCCTTTACAGATCTGCTGCGCTCCCAGTCAGTGAATCACATGCATCTCATGCTCTCTCTACTGACACCACGAGTCTTGTTCAGTTGACTTAACCCTCTAGTGAGTATGGAACCAAGCCCAGTGCATATATGCTAGTGGCTATACACATGTTCCAAGGCAGATTATTATATTATCATATTATAATTTGTAAAAATTATATTCAAGTTTTTATGATTATAAGAAAAAATAAGATTATTAGCACTCTTATTATTTTTGTTGTTACTATCAGATTTTTATTGCTTTTATGCTTATTTTACTGCCAGAAATAATTCAGATTTATACTGGCAAGATACATGTCCTGCATTAGGTGATATCTGCAAAACATGGGAGCAGCTAGAGAATAGAAAGTATTTCCATTAAGCAGTGAGTACGCAGTAGGGCTGCTCGGTGGCTTATCCTGTCAAGGCACTGTTCTAGTGCCTGGGTGGGCCCCAAGGTCTGGGATGGAATCCCGACCTTGCCAGCACTGACGGCAGCTGGTAGCTCTGCAGGGCAACCAGAATTGTCTCCCAGTGCCCCCGCTGGGTGATTGGGGGCCCATGGTCTGCATGCTGAGGCCCTACACAGCGTGTCTTCCTCAGACTGGTGTCTGTGTGAGATTGGCTTGTGGACTGCGATGCAGAAATGACCAGCTGTCAGCACCACGTGCTTCAGAGGAGGGCGTGTGCTCGTCTGCAGCCTCCAGACACAGCTGTATCTGACTCTGGAGTTGGTGCTCTATCTCTGCTCAATGTCCAGGGAACAGATAAAATCTAACTGTACACTACAAGGTGTGTCAGTAACATAGAAAGGCACAATTCACTAGTAGCAAAGCCATACATGTTGCCTCATGGAGAAAAACAGGCTTTACAGGATGCCGTTGAGCTCTCAGATTGCTGTTGACTGAGGATATGATGGGGAGGCGTGGTTGTGGATCATCCTGTGTTGGCTAGAGGCCTGACTGCCTGAACGCTTCCCACAGTGCTGAGCAGCAGGTAGGTCAGGCCATGGAACCACCACCGCACCCCCCCCCCCCCCCCCCCCCCCCCACCCCCCTCCGGCCTGAACATGCACTGTGTGCTATTGTTCTCTGCAAACCTTTCAACCCGAAAACAAAACACTGTCAATAGGCACACACACACTGATTTTTCTCTGTCTATCATTCTTTTTCTACTTCATTTATGCTTTATTGGCATGACATGGGTCAGTGTTTTCAAAGAGGAGATGGTAGTAAACAACAGGAAACCGCTAATTACACATCTAAGCTGGAATTCCACTGCTTTCATCCCCTTTCTCTCTGACTGTCTCTTTTGTCTGTAAGTCTGTCTGAGCGCCTCTCCTCTGTCTGAAAACAGCCCGCTCTGAGAAAATAGGTGCCGTTTCACTCCACACTGCTCCTTCCACTGGAATTTGATTGGGAAATTCTGGATTTGCATTGATTTGAATATACAGGGAGTGAAAGAAGGAATTCAGTGTTAAAGCGATACTCTCCATCCAGGGGGTGCTGTAATAAAAATCACTTAACTGAATGCTGCCAGGGACCTGCATTCTGGAGACATGTTCAGACCTTCTAATCCACCTCACATCCACCCCCTCAACCTAATTGCCCTTATACAATGTCTTGGCAGTCCCTAGAATAATCCCATCAAACATAATGATGTTAATGAAACTGAAAATAGCTATATTTAAGAAATGGATGGTCTACCCTTCCCCTGCACTCCTTCAGAGAGGGGGGAAGAAGAGGGAGCCCCAAACAGAGATGGTAAACACTGGGGGCTTGGCTCACTGGGGAATCCCCACAGATATTGGCTGTCGGCCACCCCACGGACTGTACCACTCGGTCTCCCCCATCCAGGGGATCGTTCGCTGGAGAGGGTCCATGTCTTGCCATTTAAAAAGATCTCAAATTCAAAGAACATTGTTCTGCTTACCCTCGGAATGGCTAGCTTGTTAATGTCCTCTTTAATTGCGCCATTTATATAAACCTACAAATAATATCATGTTCAACATTCCAGGGTGCATTGCATGCCACTGATGACCTAAAATGACATGTTATTAGTTGTGTGAAAAGCAATGTATATCTGGTGTGTTTTGTCTGGTTGTGCAGTTCCCCTGATTGGCTCATCTTTCAATTGAGGGTTTTGTGCCCACAATGAAAGGTTCTATTGCAGGTTGCTTTTAAAAATGATTACAGGGGGTGCAATCTGCAAAAACCTTAACATCAGCGGCCAGTTTAGACTCAAGAAGCCAGGCGAGGTGAGCTAACGGTGTAATCAGCTTCTTGAATTGATCGATTAGGTACTGAGAAACAACAAAATCCTGCTGATCCTGTTGCTCGTGAGTGCATGTTGAGGAAATGGCTGTAGGCCTCCTGTTTTCAGGAAGTAGCAGGTTTGAATCCCGGGGGTGGGGAACAGCCATTGTATCCCTAGATCGACATTGTTAACCTTAACGGCTTCAGTAAATACCGAGGATTACTCGCCCTGCCTGAGGGTGTCTGCGATGCAAAAATAACAATAAAAAAAAATGGAAAAAGCCAAAAGACATAGGCAACGGTTCCCTGGCTCTCACGCTCCTGGAGACAGTCCCCAATCTGATGCAAATTCAAAACCCGAATGGAAATATTAAGTTCAAAACGCCAAGCCTGTTTTGCAGTAGCTCCTTGATGTGCCGCCATGCTGTCAGCATTGTATTGTGGGAGGGGGAACTGCGTGACCTATTGCCTGTTCTCTGAATTGGGTCCGGCTGCATTGTTTCTGGACAACATTGTGGCAAAGATGGGGGTATTTCCGTCACGGTAAAGAATTTACGGATGCAACCCTTTTTTATGTACTCAGGGGGGTTTCAGTCCCTGTATTTCAGATGTAGGTGCTGAAATTCACACATGCACCAAGCAGGTTCTTTGGTGTATGCAGGCAGACAGACTGAAAGGACAAAAATGAGTGTAATGTGCCTGTCTCTTGCATAGAACGGCACACTGCAACAGCAATCAACAAGTAATGGGCATTTGGTTTTCAGTGTACTTGTGCAGCTGCTGGTGAAGAGGAAAGATAATGAGCTACATATACACTTCCACTCAACATTGTGGGTATTTATCTAGTTCATTACACCCAAGACACTGGGTATTTACTGAGTGCACTCCCATACTGGCCATATATGCTGTCCACTCCACACACCCCACATTGTGTATTTACCCTGTCTTGTCCACTCAACACTCTTTATTTACCATGCATTGTCCACTCCATGCTATGCATTTACCCTGTCCTGTCTGCTCCAAACTTTGTATGTACCCTGTCTTGCCCACTCTACACTGTGTATTTACCCTGTCTTGTCCACTCCACACTGTCTGTTCACCCTGTCCTGTAAACTCCACATTGTGCTCCACACTGTCTGTTTACCCTGTCTACTGTACAGCCCGCTCTGGGTATTTCATATTTTCATCACTGAAACTCCTCCCAGTAGATCTAAGCTCTCAGGACAGGAGACAGTAAATAGCCCACAGTAATGTCTGCTTTGTGGGAATCCCTGAGGGGTGGGCATTCCCATGCATGGCCTATGGTAGCCTGCTCACGGCTTAACAGATGTACTGCTTTCAATCTGTATGGCTGAAGATGGAAAAAATGTGTGTTATGGAGACCCAGAGCAGCCAGTGGACCATGTGATCACTGACCCTTGTGAGCCTGCTCCTCCCTATCCTTCCTACTCTTTAAGTTCTGCTGGCCACTGTCCAGAGGTTCTGCTGTGTGTATGTGTGTGTGTGTGTGTGCACCTGTGCATGTGTGTGTGTATGTTTTTGAGGGTGTGTGTTATACACCACACCTTTTCACATGCAGCTCCAGTATTTACCTCTGTATAGAGGAATGAGCTCCTGCATTCCCCACACACTCTAAGGGTGCTCACCTCTTCACCTAACCACGGCTTGTGGAATTCTGGGAGCTGCAACTTTCTCTTCTGCTTGAGGAATGGATTCCAGCAGCATTCCAAGGAGTGGTCATGCTTGTGTAGGATAGTTTTGGCATTGGAGAAGACAAATGTGGTCCCATCCTCACTAATCAACCCTAATCTCCACTTTAAACACTTGAGATGTTACAGAGAGAAACCAGGGGGCTTGTGTGTGCAGCGCTGTCAGAGTGTGAGGACTCAGTGAGATGGGGCAGAGGAGCATCTGGTTGAGACAGGGTTTGTAAAGGGGGAGGGTTTTAGGGAGGTGAGTGAGGGGTAGGCAGTGTGTGTGTGTGCGTGCAGTGAATATATATATATTTTTTTTTTGGGGTGGGGGGGGGGGGGGGGGGTTGTGGGCCAGTCAAGACAGAGTGAGTAGGGAAATGGGAGAGAGGGAGAGTTGTCAAACCTGAACTCTGTGAAATGCACCATAGCTAGCCCAAGGCTAAGATGGCGGGGTCTGACACGCCTCTCCAAACTGCTCTTCTCACCTCCTAAATCAGTTTGTTTTTCTTTCCCCTCCCTCACTCTCTCTCTCTCTCTCTCTCTCTCTCTCTCTCTCTCAGGCATTGCATTCATACATGAGGGGATTATTAGTAGAATGAAGCCCAGGCAGAGAGAAAAATACCAATAAAGAAGCATAACAAAAACAGAAGGCTTGTGGGTATCTGTGCTTGGTTGGAAAAGGCCAGCACGCTGAGTTCCCAGTGGAGCAGAGATAGCCTTATTTGGGTATGGCAAAGAGCTCTCCATAAAAACACACGGCCCAGAGCTTTCCTGTTTCAAAATTAGCCTCAAAAAAGCTAAAAGCTCTTGCTTCAGCACAGACAAGACCCTGTATGGAAATGTTGAGCAATTAAGACTCAAAGCACAACTTTTCTAACAGCTCTGCATGAAAGAATGAAAGCTGTAAAGTGTTTAAATGAACAGTCACCAACGCACTTATTTTGGCCTGCGAGATTCCGTTCTTGAAACGGTGGACACCGAATTCAATGGAATATTATGCTTTTTTTCTGCAGGATGCTTGCGTGAAAGTCCCTGCTGTTCACTATACAGTGCTCTCTCTCCACCTTCCTTCACATGCGAATGTGGTATGTTCTCTTCATTTTGGAGCAAGCTCTCCTAACACACTCGAAACACCTTTCGCTCTTGACATAATTTATCCTATCGCCTTGGTCTATTTATATCATCCTGGGAGAGGAGCCTTGCTAAACTGCTGGAATTTACAGACATGAGCCAGGACCAAATCTTGTGTAAGAACATTGCTTTCAGTCTCTGGCTCAAGAGACGGCTCTGAAAGACTTGAAGAAAAAGGAAATTTATATTCGCTGTCGATCAGTCCATTTTCTTTGGTGAAAAGTGAAAGCAAACTAAAGCATTCCACACCAACCTCACCCAAAAGCAGTAAAGTACCTGGCAAACAGTACCGTGTTCGTTTGTCTGTTTGGAGGGTAACTACCAGAACACAAAATGACACCCCAGGTGCTTTGAATCACCGTTGAAGACATTCTCACAGCACATAATGGAACGAGGTAAAGTTCCTGGCCTTGTGAAACACTGTGGTTCTTTGAAAAGTGACAGTTGAGAGAACAATATGTTGAATGTGGGTTTCTAGTCCCAAAATGCAACCGTTTCACTTCATGACTTCTAATTACATCTCGACTACTTATGTTTATTTTCCATACTTGAGCTTTTTCAGTCTATGTTGTGCCTCTTTTGAAAAAGAGATTGAATTCTTTTGATAAGGGGAGTCATAAACACACCACAACCAGAGCTCCTGGCTAGATGAGCAAAATGGAATTTAAATCATAGGCTTGAATTAAAGACATTTGGAAATGGGCTTATGACCAAAAATCTGCTGCATTGAATCTGGGTGTGGAAGTACTGTTGAGTGTGCTGCCTATGATGAAGATTGGCTTTATGATATGTACTGTAAGAGTGCTATGAATTTTACCTATACAGAGACCTGTATCAGCTAAACAAATATATGATTTCATATTTAAAGTTGCACTCCTGTTAAAATGAACCATTGTACCTCAAGGCCTCATGGTTTCCTTGAATAACCTGTAGGAACAAGTTGATTCTTGACTATTTTTTTTGTCTTATCAAGTGCACATCTAAACATGGTGCCATACTGCACATGAGCATAAGTTGTCACACTAGGGCATGTCTTTGTTCACCAACCAGCATAGAAAATACCTCTCTTCAGTTTCGTCACTTTGAGTGATTTATTGCTGTGATAACTCTTCTCTTTGCTATGATATCCATGCGGGATGAACTTTGATTGACAGAACACTGTCTGTGGAAGGAGGATGTAGCCCAGTCCTTCCTGGTTTTCTTGAATCTCATTAAGCGTTCTGGCCAGTGAGATTCGTTCTCTGGGTTTTAAAGAAATTAGTGCTATTTCTTCACTGTCCCAATCTTACGTGTAGTGTAAAACATCTGTGTTGCCACTAGGAATACAAAAGTGCAGTAGCACAGTATTCATCTTCAAAACCAGCTGGTGTGCAAAGTATCTGATCTAATAAAAAAAGTTAGCATTGTCAGTTATTACACTACCATAATGTAGCTATAACATTGGTAAATACAAAATCAGCAAGAAATGTTGAAGACAGGTAGCTGAAGAGGGACAGAGTTGGGGGAGCCAAGGCATGGTCTCAAACTGTGACTGTCTGTACTAAGTGATGCGTAGTTTATGGCCGCACCTTTATGTACCTGAGACTACAACCGTACGTGTGATTCAGTCGGGGGTGCTAAACACAAAAAAACATAAAAACCCCACTGCCTTCATTAAACACATGCCCACAGATGAGGTTTGCTTTTCTCAGTTGCGGTGGCCCCAGGGGTGGGCTGAACACAGCCCACGCCCCAGCCCATGCAAAGCAGCCAGTGTCTCGTATCTGTGCTGATACCCCTGCCCACCCCCTCCCGGCAAACCTAGGGGCTCTATGGAAAACACCTGTGCTGACAGCCAAGATCAGCTCCATCACGTGTCGTCACCGGGAAGAACTCGGCTTTGATCCCCTCCACTCCCTGGAGTGGGGCGCTAACAACCGCCCCATATTGAAAAACAAATTCAGGCACCATTTGAGGTGACTGATGAGCTGTGGATGTCCTATCCATCAGAAAATAGAACATAACATGCTGTGCGTGTGATCGTTGCTGTTATTGTTCATTTGACTAATGGGTGTCCTTATCCAGGACAGTTCAGTTCACATTGGTGCACATTACCTATTACTACAGCAGGATATTTAGGTGCTGGTTTAAGGGAACAATGGCTGAATCTCACCTGGGATATGAGCCTGCATGCTCCTGGGCACTTCAGAGGCCAGGCCTGTTTCCTGTCCACTGTGCCACACTGCCTGCAGTGGACTGCCCTGCTGGGACACTCTGCTTTTGTCCTTTCACGTGGTACAGTGGTAACCAACCCTGTTTCTGGAGATTTACCGTCCTGTAGGTTTTAATTTGAACCCTAATGTGGCACACCAGACTCTGCTAGTTAACTGCTGAAAGATCTCAAGCTGTTGAATGAGGTGCGCTTTGCTAAGGTTGGAAGTGAAAACCTACAGGATAGCGGATCTCCAGGAAAAGAGGTGGTTACCACTGACGTAGCACATACCTGTTGTATATCGGGCCTAGTCCTGTCATGTCGTGGCACTGTGCATATGGATAAAGAATAGCGAGCTTATTCCTAGTAATGGTTCAGACTAACTGCCTTATGCTTCCAACCGCGCCTGCTAAATTCAGTGGAAGCTGCAGAGATTCCAACAGGAGATGACATAAACGCGCTGTCAGCGGTGGCTTCTGTTGGACGTGGTCTGTTCTTCTGATTTCTTGACGGAATTTGAGGTCCCGTAAACTGAACAAAAGATATTTGAGAACTTCTCTTTTCCTTAGCACCCCAGGAACGCCTGGCACCGTCTGTCTTGACAGGGTGAAATTATACTGCCCTTACACTCTGAAAATTCAAGGTAGGCTGCAGGGGCTGATCATTCCCCGTCATGATATTTTATGACATTATATAAAAGAGGCTTTTTTATCCTAAAGGGGGGGAACTGCAAACAACAATTAAAACAATCTCCATAGCTAAAGAATCGAGCAGACAACTTGCCTTAAGGCTTCACCAAAAGTCATATCCTCTTAACCCTGAAAACACAAGCCTCTACACAGCAGTGGGCCCCCTTTCCTGGTCACATAAAACACACCGCAACATCCAGCTGGAAGCTCAACACAAACCCCTTTGGCGATCTCCATTTTATAGGTCCTCAAAAAACGTATGATGAAGACATGCTGTGTTTGTAAAAATAAGCATATGAAAAAAGTTGTGAAAAGTTAGTTCATTTAATGCAGGAAAGCCTGTACTGCATTGAGTATTGACAGTCTGTTGAGGTATGGATTGCATTTGCATTTCTGGTTACCAAAGAAATGGAACTGTTTCTTGAGAACTACTTTGTCATTTCTTGCAGTAAACTGGTAAATGAGTATTGGTAAATCAATCTGAGAGAGCGGTATCTGTTAAGACTTGTGTGCTTTCATGAACTCTAATGCCAAACCACACCCTACGCTACAATACCCCCCCCCACCCCCATACACACACGCACACACACACACACACACACACACGCCTTTGCATGCACTTATGCAAACAGTTTAGCTTCCTGACCATTAAGGATATCAGTAAATAGTGGGAAACTTTGTCTCCACCTTTATTAGGAAAAAGAGAGCAGGGCTCCATATGAGAGGGGTGGGGGTGGGGGGGGGGCTTCAGATCTCCTTACACTGAGCTCTTTAGGAAGAACAGGGAGACAGGAGCTTTGAAGCTCTGAACAAAATCAAACAAGCAAATGGCTGTAATTAACGCCTTTGCCACGCTCATTAGGCAGAGAATAAGCCCAGCCAAGCCTACGGGCCCAGTAAACTCTGGCCCAGTGTTCTGTTTGCTGTTCAACAGTCAGCCAGTAACTCAGCTTCAAGAGTCTACGTGACACGCAGTCTCCAAACAGTGGTACTTTACAATTCAGTTGACCTGGCAATCTAAACCAGAAAAACTGCACAGCAAGAGCGCCAAAATTCAAAAACACACACTCGCGCATGCCCAAACACGTACACACATGTGCGTGCAGCGACACGCGCACAAAGTGAGGACAAGTGAAATCCTCAGAGTTCGATTAGAATTTTCTGAAATACAGATTTCTCTCATGTACTGCGCTTTAGTATTATTTTGAATGCAGAACTCTTTTGGTAAAGTCTAACTGCCAGTTACGAGACGGCTGTGCCTGCCAACATGCCGCGTCACTCCTTCCAAAACCGCCAAGCAGGCGGGGAGAGGAGGGGAGGGGAGGGGAGTGGGGGGGTTATTGCATGTTGATTTTCGCCACATCTGCAGGGCGCCCGCCCTTGGGTGTGGCAGGAGGTGGATACGGTGCCTGCCACAAACGTAGGCCAGAGTGGTGATGGGGGAGGGCCAGGTGGAGCAGGGTGGATTCTACCGTTGAGCATAACATCTGTCTCTGTCTTCCACAAACTCACACACAGAAACCTGGAGACTCATGAAACTGTGTGCCAGCTTCCCCACCTCCTGCCCACCTCAGCCAGATGCTGCAGCCCCCTCCCCTACCCCCCACCCCCCCAGAGGTACTCCAAGAAAGTGTCACTCCTGTCTGCCTCTCCCATGCCCTGTTTCCAGCTCCTACTGCTCCCTCACAGCTCAAAAGCACAAGTCTGAGTTTCTCATAGTAGGCACATAACACATAACACATAACAGGCACCATCCTGGCAGGAAGTGGGTAGAGTATAACAATGTGTGTTACAGTAAGTGCTTGCCCCACTGAACACAATGCCAAATGAAATGCCTCCCCTGAACACCTCCTTTGGAAAATATCCTCCACCCCAAACAGCTCTAACCTGCGAGCTACACTACACAGACCTGGGCAGTAACTGACGTAGTCTTAGTAAGGTGCGTGGATGAAGGCTGTAGGAGCAGAGTCATCCAGGAGTTGAACATGCTACATTCTCGTTGCGAGGTCAGCATGCTAATATGCTACCAGAGTTTGCAAACTTGTTCATCTTGTGGAGGGAAAAAAGAACCAAAGCAATGACAGACAGGTACATATTTGCTATAAAGGTAATTTTGACTCTGTGACCTCCGTTCCACATTTGTCACTCCCATGCAACCCTTCACCCCGCCCCCCCCCCCCCCCCCCCCCCGCCCACCCCCCGTTGCTGAGTAACATGGCCTCTGACCTGGAAGATGAGGACTTTGAAGTGGTTCCTCTTGAGCAGGTGAGCGTGGTTGGCCTCCAGCTTCTTCACCTGCACGGCCTGCTTGTCCATCTTGTCCTTGACGTCTTTCATGTTGACGCTGACCTTGCGGGACTTCTCCAGCAGCTTGCTGACAGAGTTGGAGGTGGAGGTGTGGCACTTGGAGAGCTTGGTCATGTCGCTCTGGATGCCCCGCACGGCGTTCTCCATCTCCGCCTGTCGCTGCTCCATCTTGTGCTGGTTTTCCTGGACCGTGTCCAGCATGTTGACCAGCTTGTCCAGCAGGGTGAGCACGGTGATGGCGTTCACCTGCCCGTCCTTGGAGCCCCCCGGGGTGGTGGGCGTGCTGGGCATGCCTGCCGCCGCTGCTCCCCCGCCCTCGCTGCCCACCAGCTGGGTCAGGCTGTGGGCGGGGGAGGACTGGGTGGGGCTCGGGCTCGGCACCACCAGGTCCTGGCTCTCGTGGGGGATGATGGCGCTGCTGCGCTCGGCCTGCACGGCGTCTTCGCCCATCCTGCCGATGCTTCGCTCGTTAAAACCGCGCGGCGGGACGCTTTCTTCAACCCGTCAACCTGGACTTGGGCTCAGGGATCCAGATGTTTTTCGCTTTTCGTCTTTAGCACCCTCTCCCGCTCTGCTCTCTCGCTCTCTTCCGCCCGGAGCTGTCGTCCCGCGCGCACTGGAAAAACTTCTTCACTGATTCCAGGTTTAGAGTCCACACCCCTTTTCACAGAGAGCTGCCCTGCTCTATCTCCTCCCTCTCTCTCTCTCTCTTCCTCTCTCTCTCTCTCTCTCTCTCAGCACAGGCAATTACACTGTACTCAAAAGCGCAGCAACATTCCTGCTGCCTAGCTTAAAAAACCTCCCTCCCCACCCTTTGGGGAGGGGCCTGGTTGCCGTGGCAGCAGGCCCGGCCCATTGCTGAGAAAGTTCCGTGTGTGCGTGCGTGTGCTGAGCTGTGTGGGGCATGAGCCACACTCTCCGCTCGATAGATTACCCCCCTTCTCCTTCAGCGGCCGGCTCGCTCCCTCCCCGCTTGTTTTCGCAGGGCGCAAAGACCAGAGAAATGTACACGGCCCTGTTTGAACAATGAGATCATCTGTACCAGGGTGGAAGCCGTCTCCCCTGGCGACCTGCCCAGCCCTGCCCACTGCCCCTTGCGGGTGACGAAGGTGTGTTTTTTTTCCCTCAGGAGAGAGATTCCACATAGCTCCATTTCCGTAAATGCAGTCCCAGCTATGTTAGAGATTTTGTGAGTGCGTGTTTATATCTTTGTATGCACACGTATGTGTGTTTTTCTCTGTGTGTACAGTATGTTTGTATATGTGAACGTAGTGTGTGTTTGTGCGTGTGTGTGCGCATGCGCGTGCGCATGTTTGTTTATGGGAGTGACTGTGTGAGTGTATATGTGTGTGTGTGCGTGTGTGTGGGTAGCCTTTCTCTTTGAAACTCCCAAAGCCCTCTTAAAACAAGCAGAGCTCCCCCGTGCCATTGTCAGTGTTATTGTTTCTGCCGTTGGGCTCACTGGTGATGCGTGGCGCTGTGGCGGGCTGCAGCAGGGGGTGGTACCAGCAGGAGGAGGTGGAGAGGGCACCTGTATGCTCAGCTGTGAAAAAAAAACTGTTAATAACCAGCGAGCGGGAAACTGCAGTGAGTCACTGGGGCATTAAAACAACGACACAAAAACACAGAGAGGCGCAGGTGGAATGGCGGGAACTCAGCTCCAGGAAAGGGCTGTAACGGGCCACGGGTGGCGCCATGGTAACAGTGCACGGTGGAAGTCAGGAGGGTCTGTCAGAAAGTTTACTTCATCAAAGGGAAGCCTTTCTGTTTTGGCCTGCAGGGGGGCTGTAGGTAACCAGGAGGTAACGCACTGGGTTTATGACCTATTGAGGTCGCAGCTCATTCCGATATCTCTGGTGTGACACACCTTGATCTACAAGCCAGTCAATACGGGAGCCGTTATCAGTGATCTTTCATTTATCTAAGGCTGGGCGCCTGTGGGTGGCGCTGTAATGGCGCTGAATGCCATTGCTGAAAGTGCCTTTTCATGACTCACCTGGGGACTGAACAAATAACCTTCCAGAGTCAGGGCAGGTACTCAAACCGCAGTGCCACCTGCTGTGGCAGGGAGAGATTAAACCATTATTTACTTAGCCTGACAGACTCATTGTGCACTATCCAGAGTGTCCGGCGTTTGTAACATTTCCAGTCTCCGACACACTGCCCAGTGTGCCCTTTTGTAATATAGCCTTTGCTGTTGTGGTTGTGGCCGGGTCCTCCGGTTTCCATGGCTCTGGAGAAAGTAGACAGTGGAATGTTCTGAAGAATTGTGACATCACGGTTGTGATCTTTCACCTTTGTCCTCCATGAAGAAAATAACACCAGAGAAACTGAAGAAGCCTAGATTTCTATTTTAGTGTCTTATTTCCGGAGGGTACAGATAATAGTGGAAAAACCAGTCAAAAACATGTTTGTCTGTGTGTGCATCTGCGTGTGTGTATATGTCCTCAAAAGCACATATGTATGTTTGCTGTCACTGATACACAGACAAACACACACACGTTCCAACATTGGACCACTGCACTCATATTGGGCACGGGTAAATGGATGGCTTCGGGGCTGAGTTCACATGTACGTATGAAAGGGCAATGAGTGGCCCTTTCTCTTAATGAAGCTGGCTTCCTGTACACCATTGTTTTGAGCAGGAGCCTCCATTACATCACCTTTCCTTCCCACTGCTGAGACTTGGAAACAGACTTTATCCTCATCCGCATTCTCTCACAAACTCTCACTAAAAAAAACTAACACACACACACACACACATACACACACATACACACACAGACACACACATGCACACACACACATACTCACATACAGACACACACAAACACACGCTCCCACATCACAAACAGGCATGCACATGTATACTCACACTCCCATACACACACACACACAAGCACACACATATACACACTCCCACACACATCAACACACACATGCATACACACACACCACAGACATGCATGCACATGTATACACACACTCGCGTACACACACACGAAAGCACACACATATACACACTCCCACACGCATCAGCACACATATGCACACACACACACACACGCACTCACACACAGACATGCACACACACACAAAGAGACAGGCACACACACACACTCACACACCACAAACATGCATGCACACATATACACATACTCCCATACACACACACAAGCACACACATATACACACTCCTACACACATCGACACACGTGCACACTCACACATACACATGCGCACATCAACGTACTTCTACAGTCTATATGGATCTAGACTCCATCCCAGTACATCTACAGTATATATGCGCAATGTTATAATAACTGCTGTGTCATAGGTATGCTGTATAATAACAGTTGAAAGGCTATGTTTGTAGTAGCATTGCTGTGAAATTTTTGTGCCTCAGGAGCAGGGGATGACCGTAGCACTCGGGGAAATACACAGTTAAAACTGATTCTTACAAAAACAGGTCCCGGAATGACCAAATCACTAGTGTGACAATAATACACATATCTGTATCAGTATATTGAACTAAATGTGCAGCTCTATGATACAAATTATTAGTAATAACATAATTATTAATCTTTTTTAAATTGATCGTTAAAGTACTGCAACTCAGGGTTTGTACTTACAGGCCTTTGGTCTGGGTGAAAATAGTTAGATTTTTACACAATAAATCATGTTTTTTTTAAAATTTTTTATACAGAGTTAAAGAAGTTCATCAACAGATAAAAAGCCACAGTTGCTAGTGAACAAGTGTCCTCTGCTGGGGAAGCTGTGCAACTACATTTAAGATTAAAAGCAGGAAGAGCATGTATTGCAGCATGGCAAAATGGTGGGATTAGGGAGAGAGACTACTGTATTTTTGTACTTCCTGTGCTTGTGCACGTACTGTTCCTGTCTGTGTTATACACAAATGGAGCTAAAGGATAAATTCACTTTTATGAATTTAGAAAATAGCTTATACTGGGGAACAGTTGCTCGCTCATGTGCAGTTTGATGTTTTTCAAGCTGTCGCATTCCCATATACCGCAAACTCCATTCAGAAACCTGCAAGCCGGTCTAACCCCTTTCACACTTAAATGCAGTCATGCACCATTATGTGTATAAAGTTGTCAAGATTGTCACGGTTTGATACTGTCCTGGTGCAACTTAAGCTTCATGAAAGGACCAATTTAACTGTTTCAAGCTCCCATGTTCTTGGAAGTCTTATCTTGGGGTGTGGCTATTTTAAGCTTCAGAGCACCAATCGCTACCCTCGTCAAGGTGAAAATTCTCACGGTGCTTGACTGGACCGAAATGGCAGTTAGATTTATAGTTATTTACTGGCGTAGTGCCTCTGAGAGGTTTAAAGGTGTGGCTCACAGCAGAGTTCCTGTGCCACACATGAGCCAAGCACAGGAGGTTAAAAACCTAAAAAATATCCTGGCTTGGAAGGTAATCACAAAATGAAGAACGTATGAATACAACAGGGAGCGTGTGACAGCTTTGCAGACTCATCTTTGATGCACATTGTTCAGACGGCAATTATCTGTGCATTTTATTGGCTGATGTTCCCCGGCACGTCCGCCCCCGCGCACGTCCCCCATTCCAATGCACATCACTGTGTTTTTGTGTGGACCTTCTTTACAGAAACTCTGGCTGTAGCCATCTTGGGAAAACAGAGCGAGAGATGAGGGAGGGAGAGAGAGACCGAGACAGAGAAAGAGGGAGGGAGTGTGTCAGTGAGAGAGATAGAGAGATGACAGAGGGATAGACAAGTTTAGACAGAGTTGCATAGTGTGGGAGACAAAAATACAGGAAGGGAGTGTGTGTGTGTGTGTGTGTGGGAGAGAGAGAGGAGAGAGAGGGAGAGAGAGCTTCATAGCTCTCTTAGGCTCCCTCAGTCACATCTCACCGCTCTCTGTCTGCATCTCCCCACATCTCGATGCAACACCATTCCGAAAACAAGGAATGTCAGAACACATCTAATTTCAGGCACTTGGTACAGCACAGCCCTGAACCTTAAGTGTCTTTGCTTTAAACTGACTACAGCTTACTATCTGTAAGCGACCACCGGGTGAGGCAGTCCTGTAGCATGTAGACCTGTGTCTGGCCAGCAGGGGGCAGTAAGTGAGAAGCGATGCTTTGAGTGCGGCATGTCAGTGGGCATCTAGCAGATGAAGAAAGTCTGGTGCGGACTCAAACAGAGATAATCCCCACCTTCCTTTAAATCACATTATATAACAAAAATGAAAGATGTGAATGCATTACATACAATATGCATAATTTAAACATGCATGGCACATAGACATAAAATGTGTTGCTTCATTTCCAGAATTTATTGACTGCATTTTTTTAAAGGAGAGCAGGACAGTCCACCCTCCAGAAAGCAGAGAGTATAGCACATAGAGAGGTGACCACAGCTGAGAAAGTGCCACGGCAGGGACTGAACCCTCGCCCACACAGGGGGAATCGCACATGTCTTCTGCACAGTCTGTGCCTTAAAAAAACTGCAAAATGAAAACTCCTTATCGGGAAATAATTTTTTAGTGGGCATCTATAAATAGAAACCGATCAACAGTTTAAAAAGCAAAGAAATAACTGGCTGGCGGTCCTGGTATTGATTGTTCACACTCACACAAACACACACACACGCACACACAAACACACACGTAGCCCCTGCATGATGAAAGCGGTTTGACTGTTGTATTTTGAGCCCACAATTGCCTGATGTGCTTTCTTGTTTCTCTCTCTCTCTCTCTCTCTCTCTCACACACACACACACACAGTTTTCATTTGGGTCAGTATGACTACCACCAACATAAATCTGCATGGTCATGACCCTAATATCTCAGCAAGGCATTATAGATGAGCTGTCATTGTTCTTCTTGTGTCTTTCTTTTTTCTAAACCAAACTTGTAATTGCCAGTTTTCAACCTCACTGTTACATTTTACAGCCTACAAGCCACATAGTACTACAAGAGAGACCTAGTGCAGCCAAGAGGAGAGGAATATCTAAATGACAGAAACTGATAGCCTCTGAGTGCCTTGAATGTCTTTGGGACAAACTAATGTAGCTGGTTACAGCTACATTAAATTCCCTTTATTTTTAGGAATCGAGAGCTTTGGGGACGTGTCTTGAAGGCAGCTGTTTGAAAAGAACAGTGTGGGATAAAATGAGATTGTGTTTATTGAAGTTTCGGGGAAACCAAGTGGATTTCGTGTGCACATTTCTCATATTTTCTCCTCTGAATCTGGTGACAGCTTTCATGTGAAACCGAGTAGTTCTCCTGGCCTAAATACCCACTAGAGTGTACATTCATAAAGTACCACCCTGTAGCTTTCTACTGTTGCTGGCTGCCAAAGCCTGAAGACAAGTTGGCTGCGGTGGGTGAAGTTAGTACTTGCATTGAAGACCTCTTGGGAAAATAAGGCTATTTCTGGAAGTGGTGTTAGAGGGCCAGCGAGGGACCAAGTTAGACCCAATGCCATAGTGAGAGAAGTGATGGGGCTACTGCACCGTAGGAGGTGCTGTCATTTAGATGTGTTTTTATTTCCCCTGGTCATCACTTTAAGAGGGCATGAGTAATAATTACATTAAATCAAATGTGTGTTGACACACCCTGAACTGAACAACATTCATTGTTTGAAACTCATCTTAAAGCTGGGGTTATGCTGGAGAACACTGGGTAAAAGCCCATAGTCCTGATTAATACAATTGTTCTGTATACTACCAGTATTTAAACAAACAGTCTTCTGCTCATGCTGCAAAAATTATACAACCTGTGTGTGCAATGTGTATGCAAGTGTGTCATTTCTTTATGTTTTTGTTTTTCACATGGGCCAGTGTTGTTATGATCAGCTTTTGCAGTGTAGGATCGCTGACACTGCTATGGTGGACTGAGGGTCCTAAGGATATTCAACATTTCCAGCTCGTGGAAGCTATTACAACACATGAGCAAACTAACAGAACTGATAAATGAACCACCCAATTAACTGACTGAAATCAGTTGACCATCCAACCAGTCTAGCTGTCTGCCTACATATCTATCTTTATTTTTTACTGTACCATATTCAGTCAGTGGAATATTCATACTCATGTGGAAACATACTGGTGGGCAGCACTGGCCTTGTAACTTCCAGTTGCTTCCCTGTTTCAGCTTCCTATGTACTGGCAACATAAAAAGCTGTCCCATTTATTGAAATAATTTGGCATTGGGAGCCAGTGTATTTGTGGATAACTTTACCAGGGCAAACCTTCTGCTTCTGATTGGTACACAGTGTGGCATGCTCTCTGTCCTCTTTCCTCTTGTTGTGATAACTGAAAGTGTCATTGAGGCTTCTGCACAATGTAAAATACTGCTCATTTATTTTCAGGGAAGCTGCGGTTCAGTTTTTTTTTTTTCTTAATGGCCCTATAATTCAGTGTATGTAGCACAACAGTGCTGTGTATCCTGTCACTTAAGTCAGTAATGATACACTCATTTTTTTGATTTAGGAGAGGTGTTAATATATTTACCTGCACTTCACAATATCGCCATTGCAGTATCAAGTTTTCTGTGCAGTTTGTTAGCATTTTGAATTGTTAGGCCCAGAAGTGGTTTTAAATATTAATTCCTGGTCACACCCAAGGTATAGCAATATGTTAAAAATATGTAAATTAGTTCACTTCAAATGAACATAGCCGCTTTTCCCTCTAAGATAAGCAAAAGAAGAAGGAAAAAAAAGTGAAACGATAATGAGCACTATTGAAGCGATTATTTCAGAGTCTTTTATTTGAGACTCCAGGGGTAAAATAAGATCTGCGAATTGTGAAACGCAGCAGTTCTCTTAGTGGAGTGTGTGAATTCAATGAATTCCCACCCGCTTTGAAGTTTCTATGTCTGCACTGAATTATTTTAAAATTAAATTTTTCAGCCTCCTCCTCCCCATCTCAGTTATTTCAGCTGACAGAAAGAGAAGTGCTCGAAAGGATGATTGATTGACGCAGACTGATTGACGGGTGTGCTGGACTATATATATTGGCCTCTGCTGTGGCCACTGTCTGGCAACAGATCGCTATCATTACGGTTTGTGGCTGTTATCAATTGCAGTTTTAAGACGCTACGGTCTTTCAGTAAAGGAGGCTGTAGATGAGAAGATAAGGCTGAGTGGCTCATGGACTTGACTTGGAAGGAGATTGTCAAGAAAAGATAATCATTTACAAAGACAGGCTGTCTTTTGGCCTTCACCTGACACAACAAAAGGAATAAAACCACTGCAGAGGGAACAAAAGCACATGGAGACAGTGTACTGCTTCCCTGTCTTTCAATGACAATAACTTTGGCACTTGTAAAACCTTGAATGAACAGCGCCTTTTTATATGGGGCGGAATCTTGAGTTAAATTGGATTGGGTAGTTCAAGTTTCATTTTGGCTTGTATTGTGCAATAATACATCTCCCACAATAGGTGCAGAAGTATGTTAGAATTGGGGTAAAGTGGGCCTACCTGTCAAGAGATATTGAATTTCTGATCCTTCGTACTGTTTGTATCAGTGGGTGCTGATGCTGATTAGCCAGGAGAGGCCTTTGTGCTTGTCAAACGGTTGCTTATAAATCTGCACAGCTACTGTGATGTGACCCAGGAATTCTTATTATAGACACAGAGGAGCAGGTGCTAATACAGATATGATGCAGGGCCTTAATGTAGGTTGATAATGTGCAAACCGGTTTATCGGAGTGAGCATAGCCCCTGCATGCGCTAGAGCATGATGAAAGCCGTTTGTTGTATTTTGGGCCTACAATTGCCCGATGTCCTTTCTCATTTACTCTTTTCCTTTCATCTCTCTCTCTCGCTCTCTCTCTCTCTCTCTCTCTCTCTCTGTCTCTCACACTCACACACACACACGTTCGTACACACATACTGTACACAAACGCACACACAAGACATTTAGGCATCATTACTAATGCATTAAAGAAGTAGACTGTGAGTGCTTTGTGCTGGCTATCTCAAAGAGGAAGACTGAGCTGATAACTGGGCCCTTCTACCCTTTTCTTTTCTCTGCTCTTCAGTTTTCCAGATCTTTCCACCTCTCACACAGGTAGCCTATGAGGGTTCCAACCAGGTGCTCACACGCACATTTGACAAGGCTAAAATGAAGATTAATCTCACCCCTGCATTATTGATACTGTATAAATAATTCCTGTTCGGTCTGCATCCCTTGTGTGAATGATACATTCAAAATCTGTCTCAATCTGACTTTATTCATTTATTTGTTTTATTTTTCTTTCTGTCAGACTCCCTGAATGTTAACATACATCTTCTTCAGAAGGAGGAGTAAAACAAGCACCTGACAAAAAGCTTGCCTGCGACAGGGCAATTAATCCCAGTGAGAATCTTTTTTTGTTTTTCAGAACATTCTGGAAATGTTTGTGAAGTTAGGATAAATGTTCCCAGTGCATCATGCAGTTAGAATAACACAATTTTTATTATTCTAACACGCAAAAAATACTCTCTATCAGATTTAACAGAGAACATTTTTATAGTGTATATTTACAGTGCCCTCCAAAATGATTCACACCCTTGATATAAAATAAGCAATACAAGTCATTGTATGCTCAAAATGTGAAAATTGTATTATTTTATAGCAATACAATTTTTGTTTCATAAGTATTTTATTTCTGAAAGGTATGTGTAACAATTATTGACGCCTTTCAGTACTTCGGGGAATTTCGACCCTTCCTCCATAGAGGATGAAGGGTCAAAATATTTTAAGATCCTTCAGATATTTTGGTCTGCACCTGTGGACTGCCCTCTTCAACTCACACATTTTTGCTTGGGTTGAATTCTGTAGATTGAGATGGCCATTGCAAAACAGTTATTTTGTGGTCAGTTAATTTTTGATGGATTTTGTTCAATTCATCATTGGCACTTAGGTGACCTCAAGAAGGTATTCCAACCAATGTCATCAGGAGTCATTTGTAGTTATGTTATGTCAAGCAGGTAATTTCACTTATCATTCTCTGGGGAATTTGTTTTGTTGCATGTAGAAAATAATCTAAAATGTGAAATGTCTGTATTATAAATGGAGACTAAGACTAAGCAATATTATGAGCATTCAAAGTTTTTGATTACCATAGCAACCAAAGCACAAAGCTGTTATAAGTAGTACCATTGTTTTTAAATATGAATCCCTGGTCACAACTAGAGTGATGGCAATAGCTATAATGAAAAACATGTGAATTAGTTCAGTTCATTTGAACAGGATTTGTTGTTATCATCACTATAATTGTAATTACAATATACAATCTGTAGGTGATAATTCAGTATTTACGTGCCATTCAAACAATGAGGTACAATCCATGGCATTTAATTGCAGTAAATTTTTTTGTCTGAGTTAGAATTGTTTGAAGCTGGTGTGGTATTTTAGAAGTGGTGAGAAATGTCTTTCTTACTGAAAGCTTAGCTGCTGGCTGATGTGACACAACCAGGCGGTTGGCTAGTTGCACTCGGTGAGCTTGTAACCGGGCCAACAATGGGCATGTCGTGGGGCCAGAGATCCGTAGTTATTTCTTTGGCTGGAATGGAAAGCTGGATATTGCAATACCTGGGCCAGTGAGTGTAGAGTAGACAGAGTGGAGCGCACCAATAATATGTCTACTGATGTAAAGCCCTGATAACAAAGAACAACAAGGAGAACAGAGGGAGTGGGCTTCTTTGAAACAGAAGATAGTGAACTGGAAGTGGGTATCACACACTCCCAGGGCCACCCATCTTTCTTTTTTTATTTATTTGTTCTGGAACCTGCTGGAGCAGCCATTTTACGCTATCATTTTAAAGAGAGGGCCACCTCTTCTGCGGCAGAAAGCCTGATTGTGATTGCTCGCACCTGTTTTGTCTGCTCGGAGCCCGCCGTTGCTCACGGCAGACCGCGCTATGCAAATTCCCTCGAAAGTACCCTGCGGAAAAGAGCCTCGAAAATGCAGCGGAGCCCTGCCGGGCGGCTCCCGATCACGTGACACGCTTTGCACGCGCTCCACTTGCTCTCCCGCTCCAGGTCCTTCACGGCACCCCGTGGCGGAGAGACGGGCCAATCAAAGGCTCGCAGGAAAAAAAAAAACGGGGACTATTTGCATGGCGCCGGGCAGATTTCGCTTGATTTATAAGAACAAAATAACATTTTAACTGCTCTTCCACAGGGCTCTTTTTTTCACTTAACCCCTGCTGTAACGCCCCCTTTTGTAACGCAAGCCTGAAAGTGACATGCCAAAAATAAAACGGTCACTGTTCGTGAACCTTTTGACTGAATGGATGAATTAAAAAAAATAGAAAATGTAACTATTTGACTGCATGGGTTGGTGTTTAGACCCCCAGAACAGGGTGGTACTGAAGCACAGGAGGAATACCATTTGTTTTCCTCTATCCGTCTAGTGGTAAATTCTACTTGTGTGTTGGAGACGAAGAAACTTTACTAAATGCTGCAGGTTAAATTCCCCATTGGGGAACTGAGATTGTAAATTTCAGCAAGACACATGACTTGTATACATCAGAGGATATACAGTGTTTGGATAGTGTTGTAAATACATAATCTGTGCACATCTACAGTAATGGAACATAAGTCACCTGTTTAGCAAATGAATAGTGTTAATAATAACAGAAAGTACAGAGTGAGTCTCATTTGAGTTTTGTTCATTTTGGCATGAGGTAGATGCAGTATAACTTGCTTGGGTATGACGCTTATTAGTGTGCTGCCTGCCTGAGAATACTAAGCACATCTCAGAGTTTTATGTAAAAATTGTACTATGCAAAATTGCAAATACTAGTGCAACACCCTTGCCAAAAACATTCAAGGCGACATTTCTGTATGCCAAACACATATGCTGACGCACATACACAGTCAGTCTTACACTATTTCATTCTTACTCATATTTAGCTGGGAGTTGGACAGCTTGAGGATCTATATTTAGACAAACAGTTAGTGTAAGGCTGCTATATTTTCTGCTGGATAGGTTAAATACACAGTGACAGCTATTATCATAGTGTAAACCTCTCACTAGACAAGTGTCCTATGTAACCCCCACCACACACACACACACACACACATAAGGATGTATGTGCACACATACACGCGCGCATGTGGGAAGGTTAACAAACGGCAGGGTGAATTCCACGGGCGATCTGCAGGCTGACCAGGAAGTGGCCCCCTCTTCCCAGCACATCTGGAATTCTCCACAGGAAATGAATTTGCCATTCTGTCTGTTTTTTTTTTTTTTCAAAGACTTGTCAACCTCTTCCCGACTCGCGCAGTTTGACACTGCCATACAGTCGCAGTCACCCAGCGGTCATAAAAGAGTGAATGGTTTTTCACCAGTTGCCTCTGTGGAGACCTCAAAGCACGTAATACTGTTTAAACTCACAACTCGGAGCTTGCCAAACAGTGCACAGCGTACTTACAGAACGCCCTCTGGCTTGCAGAGGAAAAGGCTTGTTGCATTTGCTGAGTTTCTGCCTGCGGAGCTGGTGATGATGGAAAGAGGCTGAACAGAGTGAACTCTATTCTTTCACTCTGAGGACGGTAAACACTTGTTTCTGGTTCACTTCCCTCTCAGCAATCAAACCTGAAAGAACTTACAATGAACTTTGCTCCACGTCCTTGCCGCTCGAAATGCGATGTCCCAGTCGAGTCTTTGGCAACAATAGCTGCATTTTGCATTCACAATACCTTTAATACGAGCATTATCTGCGTGAGCTGAGGCCACGGCGGTTGAATCCATCCAGCAAACCTGGCACAGTACTGACATCTGGAGGCCATGGCCTGTGATTGCAGCTGACAGACCAGTACATCAGCCGAAGAGTTTAACCATCAACATGCAGTTGGCTGCTGTATGAGTACAATAAACAGGTAAAGGCTCAGATTGTGACTGGCGGCAGCTTAAACCGCTCCGTCCCCTATGCCCCCCCCCCCCCACCCCCCCACCCCCCTCAACAACAAGATGCAAAATGATCACTGCAGCCTAGCGTCACCGAGGTTGCCTTTCAGCCCACAGAGACAAGTAAAAGCCGCTTTAAAGACACAAGCAAATAAAGCTCATATCTGAAGGTTAAAGCGAGATGAATAATTGAGGGCAGGCTGAACTCCTGCTCGTCTCGCGGGGAGGAGGGATCAGGGCGCTATGTAAATACGCTGCCGCTCGGCGCTCGACCCGGTCAGGGCCCCCGCGGCGGTGTCCGTGCGCGTTTCTGCAGTGGTAGCCTCACGGTCGCTAGGGTTACACGACCGTGCTAAAGGCCTGACGACAGCCAGCACAGTTCACAGCGAAGCTGTAAGGCGTGGTGGTGATTCCAGCCAGAGGTCCATAAAACTGTGAGACACATAGAAGCAGCTGAATAGTGCGGATGGTCACCCTTTATAAATAAGGGCAGAGTGTCGGCAAGGAAGCAATCCAATCGTGATGAAGGACAATTAATAAAATATTAATTAGATTTATATGAATTAAAATGGATATTCATTTAAAACAATATTTGGCATTTTTCTACTGTTATCACTAAGGAAACTGAGACTGTCGACATTCACAGAATGTGCTGGGGTCTTCCTTTGCAAATTGCTAAGGAGAGTTGCAGACACATGACAGGCTGACAGCTATGAACGGGAACTCTGGATTGGGGAGAAAAATGGGCGTGGCTACAGTTGATAGACTTCTTTATGGATTATACCTGAATTAAGCCACATATGTATTTCAAAATCACTCTTGCAGATCCCTGAGAATTTGCAATAAAACATGTTACTAACCAAATTTTCAAACGAAACAAGAATATTGTTGTAATATAATTGAAAATAGAGATTGTTTGAAGTCTAAAGGGGTTAATTATTTAAAATAATTGTTTCACCATGGTCTGGCATGATCAAGTCATTGTGGAAAGAGGTCAAGCTACTGGTAACTCTTAATTTTTGACTACTTCCTTTCTTGAAATAGAGCTTGTCCTTTCCAAGCAGAAATACGTGAGGGTTAAACCGCAAGTTCTCATTGCTATTGGGCGGTAGCTGAATTTGTTTGCAGGTCACAGAATTGATTTGCTCTGCTTGTTTGCTTCAAGCTCTGCACTTTCAGCCGTGGGTTGATAATCATATCCTGCCTGATCCGTGTTGACACATGCGATTTCGTACCACAGGCGCCCTCGTCCTTCTGCATCCCATACCCATTTGCTGCACTGGCCGAGCACCCGACTGGAATGGGGACTGGTTCAGAGACCTCTCCAGGCCCTGCGACGTGACGCTGCCTCCTTGTCTGGTGCGCCATTTGGAGTCTCTCCCCCCCCACCCCTTCAGAGTGGGCGAGTCTTCCTCCACGTGCCATAGGAGCTTCAGCATCGCTGACTGAGGTACCAGCGAGGCAGCTGGGCTTTCCGGGTGACAGGCTGTGGTGTTGAGCTGAAAACAAGCTCCTGTGGGGTGAGATGTCACACGGACCCCTGGGGATGTGTTTCTGCCATGTTAAAGTATAAGTCACAGGGCAGGGAACTGCTGCTGCAGTGCTCGCTGTGGGTTCAAATGTTCAACCTGATTGCACTGATTGCACTGCTGGCCACGCCCTATCAGTGGTGTCATTACACGTATTGTGCTTCAGCTGTCAATGGAAAAATGCCTGCTTTGACATCACTGATTTGGGTGTGATCAGCAGAGTAACCTAGTTGAAAAGTTCAAAATTGGGATTGCTGCTTTCTGCCCTGTGTTGACCCTTTGTTGTTTTAAATGGGGGTGGGAGGGGGACAGGACGGATGTCCTCCATTCATGTAGCCCACTGAAGTTGTACTTATTTGAATCTTCACTTTTGCACTCGATAAGTCCCGTCAAATGCTGCTGAATACTTTGAATGTCGTTAAGACAGTTTACTGGTGAAAATTCTGAAAGTTAAAATGCATATTCTTGCCATAACAGCTACTTTTAGATTGATTTCAGAAGGTATTAGTAAATTTATTCAAATTTATTTGATTTGTTCTTTGATTTATTCTAATGAGATCAACCAGCATAACTCATGTGCTCATGGCTCATCAGAATTGTAAAATAGCTTAGTATTCACTTATTAATAGTTGACTATAGAGTTTGCTGTAGACCTTGCATGCTATATAACAGTAAAGGCTTGTTCTTGTCAGTGAGGACATTCTCTGACATGCCTTTGCAAGGGGTTTGGTTGCTTTTTGGACATAGTCTGTATTTTGTGAAGGACCAGGGCCCACATATATCATCTGTGCATACGCTCATTTCCACCGGAGCATTGTGATTTATCAAATTTCAACCTGATGTGTAACATTGAGCACCTCTGCACAAACTGTCCACAGACCGCGTGTACGCACAACTAATGGCTGAAATGTTGTACTGCGAGCCGCTGACGTGCATTTCATTCTCAAGCGAAACAGAGCGATCAGGCGTAAGGCGTATGCGCATTAGTTATCCAAAGGAAATGACTGTACCCGTTAGCTTCAAAAAGCGTCAGAAAAACAACAGGAGGCGTAATGTCACACAACCATCAATCTGACTGTTTATTAGATGAGGTTACACAAATCAACCATTACAGTGAGAGAGTGATAATGTCACCACGTCCCTTTCTACCTTTTGTGAGATGTTATTACACTAATTAGAGAAGAATGGGTTTTAGGGAAACAGAGTAGGTCTGTGTGGCATTTTATATAGAGGCTAATTGGTGTGACACATAACTGACATCAGAGGTGTGTTTAAGCCTTAATTCAGTTTGTTCCCCCATGTGGAGGTGCAGCCAGATCCCTCACACCCCCTGGGCTCTGCTGACGTCAGACCAGGGCACCCAGGTGCCCCCAAATAATCAGGAGAGATGCTTAGGTGTGCGGCACAAACAAACCAATGGGAGAGATGCAGTGGATCGATGCTTTCACCTAGGCAACAGCTTGAGGAAAAAAACAAACTGTTTTCATATTTGACGCAGTCTTAAACCCAGGGAGACACTGTCAGAGTCTTCAGATGTGTGCCACCACAACACTGTCTTTCTCCAGCACATACAAGAACACGAGCATGCACACAGACACGCACACACACACACACACGCACACGCACTGAAACTCCTCTGTAATGTATGACTTGACATAACTATGCTGCTCGTTTTTGCTAAAGCTCATCAATTCCTCCACGCTTTTCTACCTGGGTTTTGAATTCAAAATTGGGTCCAGTGTTGAGTGCTCCATAGCATGCTCTCCCCACGCTGCGTCGAGGGGGCACAAGTTTTGTACATGCTGAACAGACCACGGTCAGTCAAGTTATCTTTTCACCCATCTTTGCACCCATAACTGCTGCTGTACTGCACGTTGCTGCTCAAAGCCTGCTGCCCTTTTTTTTCCTCATAAATGGTACTTAGCAGCGCTTCAGCATTTAAACCCAACCTCCTCCTGCGTTTGGGCTGTGTTTGAAGCAGAAAAACACCGGTTGTCTCCGGCATCTTTTTCCGAGGCCTGGCGCCGGGGAGAGAACCGTAATTAATCAGGGCAACGAGCACATGTGAGGATCATCTGTCAGCCAATTTATTTGCAACTCGAAATTTACTTGGCTTTCCCTTACTCCCTTACCCCCTCCCCCCATCGGCAGGCCAGACAGCGGGCTGGTGCCAGCCATCGCAGAGCCCGTTCTGTAACTGCACTGCTAGCGGCTGTTAGCTGTGATTCCACCTGACAGCCAACGCCCCCCCCCCCCCACCCCCATGAGGGTAGGGCTTATTACAGGCTCGCTGCTGTCGGTGAGCATGCAGACATTGATTCCTGAGCAACGGAGAGAATTATGGGATCGATGCGCATGAGTTACCCACCCCCAGACCAAAATCCTGGCACGTCTGCCGTGGCAGGTAGGCATTCTGCGTATTGAGAGCTGTTTTGCTGACCGCTGCCCGGACCAGAAGGCCACGCCCCAAATTGCTTTTGTGAAGAGGATGACATTACGTACAGCGATGGTTCAGTGGCTGCGCTGGGTTTCCTTTTCATTCACATTTAGGCATTTGGCAGAACCACATAATGTAAGCGCATGAAAAAAGGTTTGGAAAAGATCAGAGACGATACCAAGCTATCAGTGTCACAGCTGATATTAGATGTCATTACTTAAGCCAGCAATGCCGTAGACATTGGAGGGAGATATAGAGCGCTAAGTAGCAAATGGATTAGAGGGTATAGTTTTAAGAGGAGCATACGTAGAAGTCCCCGCAGTCTTGTTTTAGGTACCTCTGCCCTCCTGTTTTTCCCTCCAGTTGGGAATTTAAGCAACCCATCTGCCCTGGATTAGAGCCCTTGTCTCTCGCCACCCCGCCTACGTGTGGGACTGCAGGCGAAGCAGGACGGGAGCAGAGGGAGGAGACGGCGGGATTTGTAAATCAGGTGAATGCATTTGCGTCTGTACTGCGCTCAGCGTGTCGACTCCCCGGCGTGAGCGCAGCGGATCGGAGCTCCAACCTGCTGGCTCCGCCTTCGCACCTCTCCTTTCACGCGCTCCGCTCTGCGCCCGCCCTCCAGCGGCGCTCAGACCCTAGAGCCCGACCCGTTACTCACCGCCTCGACTCGAGAAACCGCCTTTTTAATTGCATACCCACATTTAGCTTCGCTAAACTGCGTGAACGACTGCAGCCCTGGAGGGTCTAGCAACGGGATATGCTATTATGCTAAATAAAAGCGCACCGTGTAATTAGGAAGCCACGAGCGCTGTCCTTCTTCTGTTCTCTCTCAGAATTACTGTAGGAAGTATAACAGAGGGCCCAAACAATAAGATTCATCACCCTGCGTTTCCTCAGTTATTGTTGAGGTTCAGAAAGCCAACTGAGCTGGAATTTTATAAATGGCTTCCATGCTACAGTGGGATTTCAGCAGATTTCTATGAAATAAAGTTGCGTTCTGTTCCAGCCAACCACGTCTCCCATACGACCCATTCATTTTCTCTGCCTCTCTCTCTCTCTCTGTCTCATACCTTCCCTGTTACTGTGCCGTTCTTCCCATCTGCCAGAGTGAATCAGTCCTGTGACAGAGAGGCGCAATTTGGCTCGTCACATAGGTTGAGGATTTCTGATACGAGTAGAAATCCATTCGGCACCCACAGTCCAACGCAAGGCCCTGACCAGAAACTGCCCGAGCTTCATTACCCTGGTGCGGACAAGGCTACGACTACAGCCATTCTGGATAGCGGCTACTTTATGATAGAATTGTACTTTATCTGGCCTGTGTTTGTATTTGTTCCAATTACCTTTGATACACACTTATTGTGCATTGCTGTGGATAAAATAATCTGCCAAATATAATGTAGTGTAACATTTTAATTGGACTGCAGGTGAACTTTGGGTCTGAGACCTGTTGAGCCATGTCTTGGTTGTCAGGTGAACTCCTCAGTGAACCTGTGTGACAGGATGTTCTAAGAAGGCAAGCGCAGCCTCATCCATTTTGTGATATAAATTATTTATTTACATTACAGAAAAAAACCCATCAAGACAATGTTTAACTATTTGAAATATATCCATACATAACCAAATATAGTTGTAATATCGTCATGTCTTCATTGGTGTCGTATACCACAAACGCAAGGCAACGCGTGGAGTTCCTGCCACCCCCACCTCCCCCTCGACGCTCCACCCCTCCCTCTCACCCCCCTCCTTATGGGTCAGTCCACAGTGTCTGGGCTGGAGGGAGATGCAGAGGGGGGTGGGGCTTGGAAGGGGGCGGGTGGGGCTGTGGTCCGCCCCTCTCGTGCACGCTGTTCCCGGGTTTCCTCAGATCAGCCTGGTGGAGGCGCGCATCGTGTTCTCTGAGCTGTAGTGAGTGGCGTTCTGTTTCTGGCGGTTGATCCTATTGGTCCTCGGGCACTTCCTGTCAGAAAAAGAGAAAGGCCTCTGGGTTATCTGTGACCTCAATACTATTCTCACGATTATCAATTAATCTTGGCAGGCTTACACCTCAGAGGAATATGTAGTTTCAAAGTATACAATATTCACAGTTGTATACAATTCAACCTTTGAATTAGTTACTGAGAACAAATTCCTGTAATAGTATCTTTCTGAAATGATATCCAGTTTGCATAAAAACAGGGCTGCCAAATTCACATCCCTGAGAGACGTCTGCTGTTTCCTTCCAATCAGCAGCCAGGTTCAGCACGCAAAACCAGATTTGAGGAAGGACTTATGTTACAAAACACACTGAAAACCAGCAGGGACTGCAGGTTTGGAGTGTGACGCCCATGTGGAGAAGGTCATGTAGTATTCATAATAAGAGCAACCCTTTTTCCTTCCACTCTGCTAGGTGGGTTTTCACAGGCAGCAGAGGGTTACGATTTAATTAAGCTCACACCACCATCAGCAGGAATCCTGTCAGGAACAGGAAACGTTGGGGTGAGAGGCTGGAGGTTTTTTTCATTCCCTCACGGAAGGTGTTGATATCGAAAGGGACGCGGAGCGCGCTCGTTTGAGTGCCCTACCCTTTCGCGAAACTCCTCAGCTGTGAGCGATCTCTCAGGCATGAGACCCTGTGCCTTTGTTATTTTTCGTCATGAACACTTTTATTAAATGTCATGTTTTGCATAGGTCAGCGTGGGCCGCTGTCTTTGAGCACTCCGGGGGGAGGGGTGCGCCGGCAGTGCTGATATGTGTCTCTTTAATTACTTTTCTTTGGTCTGAGTGAGACAGGCATCCTTAGAGAACCGAGAAGGGTCTAGTTCGGGTGGCTGGAGAAAGGGTGCACGCCTCTTGATTAAGGCCCTCGATCTCTCAGAACATTTCGGAGCCTCTGACCATTCGCAGGGCTTTGATTCTTCATCACCTGCCATCACAGTTCTGATCCGTCTCTGTCTCTAGTCTTTCTTCACCTATTTGCACATATCTGATTCATATTTCATCTTAGTAACTCTTTCTTCTTCCTGTGTGTAAAGACCTATGCTCCTCTCCTTACATCCTCTGATGGCTCCGATTGGACAGATGGGAGGAGCTTATTATTAGTAATATGAATATTCCAATATATGCCTTCATAGAAAATTACGTAAGAGTCAAGACATCAGCATCATCTATTGGCAAGTTTCACACAAAGGTAAAAACAGGAAGACACACAATCTTCTCCCTTTCATTTCATGGTCTCTTTTGGCCGACAGTGCCTTGAGACCTGTGTAGACGTATGTCTGTACAGGTGTTTGTGCATCTCTATGTGTGTGTAAGTGAATCCATTCTGAGGAACGTGTTTCTCATTCTTTGTGGCATGTGAGTGTGTGTATTAGCTCTAATAAAAGAGTGCGCATGCGTTTCCTGTATCAGGTTACTTGCACGTAACCCTGTTGTGTTCCTCTGGGACACAGATTTGCAATGCACCATTGTGAGTATATCTGATGTAGTCGGAGCAGAGCAGAGGCCTTAGAACTCAGGGCCTGAGCCAAAATGAAATGAGAGGAGAGCCAGTTCTCCAGCAATAAAGCAAGATGCAGGCTTTTCCAGATTTAAAGATTTACCTCTTGCCATTAGATCCGCTTGTCAGCTGTACTCTGGGCTCAAACAGGCTGGCAGAAGCAGAACCTTTAGTCTGGGGGGAGCGAGCGAGGAGACTTAGAGGCCCTTTAATTACTGCAGAGCAACGCCAGAGCACGGGCTTCAGTCAGTCAGAGAGAACTGATCTGAGACCAGTCCCAGGAGTGTCAGGATGACACGGCCCCAGCACAGAACTGACTCTGGAACAGCTTCAGGCCTCGCTTTCCTATTGCGCTTTAGAAAAAACAACACAGAGCAGAACTGGCCTAAAATTCCCTCTTGTTCAAAAATTGGGCTGACGCATTTTTATAAAACTGCCCTGTAAGTAATTCTCGCAATGCCTTTGTGAAGACTATGCAAGTCTGCTGCGCACATACATTTATTATTACAACCACTGTTTATAAACACTGACATACAGCAAGTCTTGTGTTTTGTTGTACTGCGTATTATACCCTGCACAAGTTTGTCAGTCGTGATGTTCAGCTCCACACTTTTATAAATGTAAATGAAAACCACTTCTAATGGGCTTCCACTTCTAATGAACGCTAATGCTAATACTCTGCACAGCCGCAAGCACTCTGATGATTAACCTCTCACCCCCCAGATCAGAGGGGCCTGTCTGCTCTATGCACTGGGTGTAACCGTGGAAACAGCAGCTCAGGAGGGGCGATGAATCAATGTAAGGGGCCTGCGGCGAAAGGCGTACACCGTTTGGAGTCTTGTGGGAGGGCTTGAAGCAAAGCACTCTGGGTAAAAAATGTTTGATGCTGACAGCGCCTTTGAGAATCAGAGCTTTGGCAGGAACTAAATGTTTCAGCCCTGAGGGTGACGTGAGGGTGGAGCTGCACCAGGGGGCGCTGTTTTTTTTTTTTTTTTTTTGCACAAGAAGCATCCAGGAGCGGCCTGCTTTCAGTCTGAGCCAGGATGTGAGCGGACGCGAGTAATGCGCTTGCGTTGGCTGTTTATGAGGTAGGAGCCCCTCTGTTACAGAATGCAGTCCCCGGTTCTAATAAAGCTGTCCTGGCACCATCAATCGCGCGGCCCCATGCCTCCCCGAGCACGCTGTTAGATGAAAACCCTGCAAACAAACAGCAGCTAGTGGCAACAAGAGGGGGAACATCAGTTGAGAGTGGGCCACAATGGGGGGGAGGCAGGGGGGGGTAGTGGGCAGCTGGGGCGGCAGGGGGGCACTTAACATTTGGCGAAAGGTCTCCTGTACAGAGCAGATGCACTGATTATTCTGCCGGGACATCTCAGTCTCCTCTAGTCCCTTTTCTGAGCAAAGCCACTGCAATCACCACAGCAACAGCTTTCAGTCAGCATGTTACCTGTGTGTGTGTGTGTGTGTGTGTGTGTGTGAGCGTGGGCTTGTGTCTGTACATTTGAGTACATACTGTAAGCATCTGTAGGTATTTGCGGGCACTTGTATATGCGTGCAAATCACTCTCTTCATTTCTATGTATGTATGTATGTGGGTGTCTAAAAGAGACATTATTTCGGAATATTTCTGAATGTGTACAAGTGTGTGTGTGCGTGCGTGCATGCGTGTGTGTGTATGTATATATGTGTGTATGTTTATACAGGTCCATGAGGGTTGTTCTAAATGTTGGCATGTTGTTCATAAAACAATACATAGCAGCAATTGTTTATGAAACCAGTCTTTCATTTCAATGTCAGAACTCCATTTGTCAAAGAGGTATAGTTACCATGTGAGCGTCTGTACAAACAGTTACTGTTAAAAGACTTAACGGAAAACCCTGGAGGACAAAATTTGGAAATTAAATATGCTTTACCTGAGCTTTTACCCTTTGGAAGAACAAAAAAAACTTACCCCAAAAATCAGTATGCGCAGATTCCATAAGCCCCCCCCCCCCCCCCACCCCCCCGAGCCCCGGTGTCAGATCCCAGGTTGCTATGGAAACCATGTGCAAATTTTTGGGAGAGTGAGGGTACTGCAGCCCTCTGTGAAGCTCACACAAGAGCCTTGCGAAATGACCAAACAGATTATAAATGATTCTCTCTCTCTCTCTCTTCCACTCTCTCTCTCTGTCTGATAGAGCTGATATGCAGCTGCAGAGGAGAAGCCAGCATAGCGCATTCTGATCTTAAAGGCTTCTTCCCGGCTACTCAGGCTTTCTGGGTCCTGCCGTCTGAAACTGCCATGTCCTTTATGAGTAATGAGGTTTTTTGTAAAATCACAGCCATCGCTGGTCACGTAATGCACTTGGAATCGACAACAGACAATTTACATTGCATTGCTGTTAGTTATACTTCAGATAGAGTGTGTGTGTGCGGATGACAGAGCAGACTCACCTTGTAATACAGAGCACCACCACACAGATAATGGCCACCTGTACAGCGCCAATGATGGAGGCTATGAGGACGTAGCGGAGCTTTCCGGAACCGGGCACCACATACAGCACGTTGTACTCCTTCGTATCACACTGCGGCCCACTGAACCCAGAGTGACAGCTGCACACAAGAGAGAGCCGCAGGCGAAGTCAGCCATACTCCATTAAACATTACAGCAATGAACATCGTGCCACAAAATGGCCACCGTGCATAACTCAGGTGAGCTTCGCTTCACTTTGAGATTGAGAAAGGCACAATATAAATTATTATTACATGTTTATCCTGGGCAATTTACTCAGCTGACATTTAAGGCATTTATAAAACTGGATATGCATTGTAACAACTTAGGTTAAGTACCTTGCTCTGAGATATCATGAAAATGTACTTCTTAGGGATTTGAAGTTACAACCTCTTGGGTAAGAGGCCAGCCCCCAAACTTGCTTCCCCTCCCAAATGGGGTGCCTGTATGCAGGGGGGGGGGGGGTGTTTGTGCCAAATGCTCAACATCTGCTGTTACTTTTGGGCATGGCTTCTCACTGAGAAGACAGAGACGTGCGATTACGTAGCTTTCAGCCCCCTGCCGTGATCGTCGCTTATCATGGTTGTGAGTCACAACCGACCGCAGGGCCGTCATCAGGATCCTGTCAGCACGAGGTCTGCTGCAGGAGATGCCTGCTGCGATTGGGTGGCGTAGCCAGGTACCGCGCGGGTTTCTCCGGGCCACCCACCCCAGCTGTGTGTGTGTGTGTGTGTGCGTGTTGTGTGTGTGTGTGTGTGTGGAGGGGGGCGGGGGGTGGGGGGGGTCGTGGCAGGGGACATGAATGAAACAATGCCATGTTATTAACTACAGCACATCCTTCCCCACTCTCAGGGGGAGTTGTTACTGAGACACCTGCATTCCCCCCGCCCCCTCTCAGAAAACCTTCCCCTGTTCCCATGGCACTGCCCTGGAAACAGCAGCTGGCAGAAAGCACCTCTCCTCCCCCTGCAGGACCTCTGTAGCCAATAGCAGGCACAGCCGGCGGGTGTGAACATAATAGTCCCTTTCCCACAGTCGCTGTACGAACAGGGCTAATCGCCCACCAACGTTTTCCACCGCCTTCCTCCGGGCACAAGTGCATACCCCTGAGCCTGCTTCCTTTTTTTTTAACCCCTTTTTTTCCCCCTGATCTGGGTATCTGCCGTGCCACCTGCCCAGGCACAAAGAACACCACCACACCTGAAGCAACGCGCTCTCACCCACAGGCGTGTGGCCACAGGCAGCGCTACAGGAGAGCCACTGAAGATGGTATCCTCTCGAGCATTTCTGAGAGGAACCGATATGGTTTTCACACAAGGAAACCTTGCCCGACCTCACCCGACCCCTGGCAGTACAAAGCCAAATTGTTCCCTTCCACTCCAGACTCCCCCTCAGTCAGTCAGTGAATGACACAGCTCAAGGGAGAGATGTCTAGGCTATAGGACCCAGCCTGAGTGTTTTAGCATTAGCCTTTCCTGACCAAGCCATGTGGGCATTGCTAACAAGCCAGCAATCATGAACCTCTTGTTCAGAGCCAATATCTGGACCTAAGGCCTTCCAAGGGGATAGGACCATTGACTGTGAGCTGTAGCCGGTATGAAGTGTCATTATGAATCCTAGAGGCTGTTACTTGCACTGAAGGCAATAACCTATTTGGTCCCTCCCAAATAAGTGCACTACAAGCTTCCCACAAATTCTTTCCACAGTTGCCCTCACAAACTTCATGAGAGACTTCTTCGGCTGGGCAAGGCTGAAATGACACTGCAGGCGGATACTTGGCGTCAGCTCATGCACACAATTCTTGGAAGACAGCGTTAACACCGCTTTGGGTCGAGAATGTAAAGCAGCATGTAAAGCAGAACAAGGAAAGGAAGCCTAGGAAGACGGCCCAATGGCAGCAGACGCCGCCCCAGAAGTTTTTGCACTATTAGGTGCTATTTATTGATCTACCAGCTAGAGGCAATTACCCAAGAAGCCCTGAGGCACTCACAGAACTGCATGTTCTGCAGCCCATTTAGTACAGAGATTCTGAGGCAAGATGCCTCGCTCGAAGGGCGCAGTGAGCAGCATTCGGCGTGGGATTACAGGCCCTTCCTCTAAGCGCTACTAACTACTAGCACGGCTGATGTGCTAACTGCATAATTCATGTGTTTGGCTTAGCCAGAATGACTCTGGCAGCTTAGAGTCCAGGTATTATCTGTTTTTGTACAGCTGCATGTTCAGTGGAGCAATTCAATGCAGCAGTCTGTGTCAGATGTAAGGATCACAAATTCAACATCTTTAATGATATTTAATAATGCTCTAAGAAGTTAAGGTGTTCAGCTCGTCAGCTAACTTATCTTGCACCTAACAGATACTCCAAGTCTGGAAACGAAGCTTTCTCCTCTTTACCTGAACCTTTGGATTAGTATCTGCCTTAACCGTGAACTGCTGCATGTAGTCAATCAGGTCCTGCACTGAAGTCTGGTACCCTGCTCGAGGGCCTGACCTGAGAACCTACTGATTATAAGCTCATTTTCTTGGTCTATTCTAGTCTTGCTAGGGAAGGGTTTTGGGGTGGGGGCATGCTTCCTTACCTGCAGGAGGGAGGCGATAGGCTGTTGGGATACTCGCACTCTCCGTGGATGCAGTAATTCTTGTAGTGCTCGGGACAGGGGATGTAGAGGCCGATGGCCACCTCGCCCATCTTATCTGGTTTCTCCTCTGTGGGATGGGCAACAGGGAGAGAGCTTTAGTGAGCTGGCAATCAGGCCGGTGGGTCTTTTTGCATTTAGCAAGACCAGAATTTCACCATCATAGCACCTTTTTCAGTTTATTGTACTTGATAGGTATATTTAAAAGAGAGAGATACACCAGGGAGTGCCAGACTTTTGTGCGTGTGTTTTCTAGACGATTACAAAGCAATTTTTGTTTCCTTACTTTTTACTTTGCTGTCCTTATCATTTTGAGACCCTTATGTGGTTCTGTTTACACTTTAAGAGAAGAGTTTAGGACCTTTCTTGCTCTAGACAGGTCAATTGCAAGTAATGGCTCTTCAGAGCATTCAACAATGGGCCGTCTGGGAAAGGAGAAAGCTATGGCTCTGAGAACTGCTGTAGCTCTTAAAGGTGTACCCATCTGGTTTCAAATACAAACTGTAGGCCCACTGCAGTGAGAATTTTTTTTTTTTATATATGAAATATACATATGGCATGGTGGGGGATCATTCAGAGTATGACTTTATTCAATTTATTTGAGCAACTAACTTTGTGTGTGTGTGTGAGAGACCATGTGTGTATTTATATGTGGGAACATGTGTATCTGTGTGTGTGTGTGATGTATGCGTGTGTCTATGCGTGTTTGACCATGTGTGTTTCGGTATATAGGAATGTGAACGTGTGTGTGTGTCCATGCTTGCATGAGCCTTGCTCTAATGAGGAAAGAGAAGCCAATCTCTCCTACGCCTGACATTTGCTGCACCTTGCTGGGCGATTATTGGTCAGCATTGCTTAGTAACCAGTGCGATCCACACAGCATCATATCAGGCATGGTGAAGTTGAGTCATTACTGGCTCACACCCAAGGCCTCGATAGCTAATCAGGAATTAGGTATCCACAGCTCATGGATTTGAAAAGGCTTGTTTGTCATATCCCAAGCTATTGTACAATATTGAAAGGGGAAAAATGTAATAAAAATGGCTCAAGTAATATGGACCTGCTGAGGTGTAACAATGCACTTAATTGAGTGAGGAAAAACTCTGATTCGCGTAAACCCCTCCGCCCAAGGGGGAAGTTAATTGGGCCAAAATGAATGGTAGAGGTACACTTCATGCTACAGTAATCATGATGTCACCACCAGTTTAAAGAGGTGGCAAGCGGAAGGGTTCTTCTTTACAAGCCTTCATGCAGTAGAAATCAATGCTGTGGCCGCACTCTATATGGTAAAGGACACGGCTTACTGAATTAATCACAACAAAGGTTACCTTCCCTGGCCCTGCACAATGTGTCTGGATTACTGAAGAGGGCAGGTGAACATGCGTAGCACAGAGCTGAAAAAACACGTATGATGCTGTTAATCAGGTTCTCTATCTCAGCGTTTGTGACTTGGAGCTTAAAGAAGACTTAGATATCCAATTTACAGTTCCCCTGGAGTTATCTTTTAAGATAGCAGATGGTATGTTACAGCCCAAGGCAAAACTGAGAGGTAATTATTTGAGGAGTTTTTTTGGCTGTTAGTTTGATAGTGAGATTTGAAAGGTATGACTGCCACAGGCTTTTCTAGCCATACACGTTTCCTAACTACACCTTAAGAGTTTGTAAAATATTTTGGTTTTACTGTATGTTTTTGACTGGCCCAGATAGTTTTTGTGTACGATGAAGGATTTTTAGATATTAACAGAGAATTCTGATGACCTTCCAGCTTTATGATGGCCTTTGTGAGTTTGTGCTTTAAATAAAGATAATCAATAAAGATAAAAATGCTGTTCTGGGCACTCAATTAAATTAAATTTGAAATAACATTTTTTTTAAAAACTCCAAAAAGGAACTATCCTTTCAATAATGAAGCATGCACTGTAGACAAAATGCTTCTGTGTTCTGACTGCTGATTGAAATTTATGCAATTCACATTATGAGGACATTATTATGGTGCACTTCAATTATCCACGACATCTTTATGAGCACGGCATTACCACTTTATGAAGGAGTTGTAATTAAATGTTGTGCTTCATGACCACTGACACAGAGGTTGTATGGGAATGTGCGGGCAAACATGTCATGGGCAATGTGAAATGCTGTGCCTAAAGGGCACATTTGAGTTCCCTAATCCTGCTCTTTCAACATAGTTCTCTATGCATGCCTTATAAAGCCGTAAGGGCATAATAATAATAATAGTAATAATAATAATAATAATAATAATAATAATAATAATAATAATAATATCACAGTAAGTGTTGCCTATAATTTATACCTTTCAGGCTTACTCATGCCTGCATTACTGAAGAGCTGAGAGCCATCATGGATCCTATTTCTCCCTTCCATTTTTTAACTTGTAGAAGCGCCCGATGTGACCACAATGAGCAAACGCTGACTGGCTTCAACAGTGCGAGCAAAACTATGCTGTTCCGGGCAAAACTGCCTGGAGCGTTTATGGAGGAGGTGTCAAAGATCTTGTTCTCTTTCACACACATGCATGCATTCTCTCTCTGTTTTTCTCTGCCACTCTATGCATCTGCTCTCTTTTTCCCTCTTTCTGTCTTTCTCTGTCTGTCCATGTCTTATGCTTCTTGTGACTGACTCGATGTATTATGCTCTGTCTCTACCTCTCCGTCTTTAATCCTCTCTCTCTCTATCACTGTCTGTCTTTGGCTCTCTGCATCTCCTTCTCACTACTCTCTCTTTCTCTTTCTCTCTCTCAGGCCCCCCATCCCCACCCTCAGGCCCCTCCCTACCTGCGTAGTCTTTCCTGGGGTAGTGGCCGTCTCCAGGCTTGGCACCTGTGGTCATGTCACCTGTGTGTGTGTGAACGTGGGCGGGGGGAGAGAGAAGGAGCAGAGTTAATCATCGCTGCCTCTCACAGGGGAGCGGGTTAAATGAAGCAATCTTCCATACAGACCCAAAACACACCAGAGTGTGTTGCTGGGCAGAATTACACAGAGCTCCACCTTAATCGCTGCTGATATGGCTAATGAAGGTTATGGTGGAGATGGATAAGGGGGGGCGTTGGGGGGCAGGAGTAAAATTGGGGCTGTTATTTGATTTCCCTTGTGTCAGATTTCCAGAATGTTCTCTCATTCATCGCAGCAGCTTGTAGTGTTTCCAAAGATTGAAGTACCAGACCAACAGAGGACTGGTCTCTTATCAAACAGCAAAAGATATCAACCCCCCCCCCCCCCCCCCCCCGTCAAACTCCTGTATGTTTCCTCTCCAGTTCCCTGCAGGAGGTGAAACTGTGTGTCACCCCTCCTCCCCCCTAGCCTATAATCTGGGTGTGTACAAAGAGCTGCCTTCTGCTCCAATGAACACAATCTGATTTTCAGAACATTCATGTTCCAGAACATTCATGCGTGTTTTCATTGCTCCCTAATTATAACGTAGCCTAATAATTGTTAAATGTGGAACACAGTTTTTATAAATGTTCCTCCATAATGAAGACACATATTTATTCCTGTTAATTGAGGAGGGACTCCTAAATACAGACAGAATAGTACATTCAATAAGGATACAAGAACACCAGCATAGGCACATAAATTGTCTACAGATGCAATAACCCTCATGTCACACACTGGTGGCATGGTAACAGGGAGAAAAAAAAAAGACCTGCTCAGCTTAAATTATTACTTCACACAGACAATACTGCTCAGCCATCAGCCATCACAATGTACCGCTGTGCTCTGTAAAGTAATAATGTTATGCTCATGCAGGTATAGTGCATGCTATATGAAGACACTTTCAAAAAAACGTGACCTGGTTTCTGTTCATTCAAAATGAGCGCTGGCTCTGTCATTTAATTTTCAGTCCTGACGGGAGACTGAAGGGAAAAAAAAAGGGAAGAGGCACAAAGGTAAGAACTTCTTTGACACCCGTGAGAGAGGGAGGGACGGAGGGATGAGGGAAAGGTGACCCTGTGACTGAAGCATAAGTTATGTTCCACATCCGCAGTACTGCACGGTTTTAGGCTTTAGTGCCCCTTGTCGAAAGCCAAAACTAAACGAACGGGAGTGGAGAGATTTGAAACTGGGCTTACGAAACTATGCGACCACAATATCCATAAAGTATGTTCAAGTGTAATATATGTTAGGGTAACTGAAATATAATTTTTTACCCTAATGACAATAATCATCATTGCCATCGTTACTGATGAGAATAATAATTAGAATATTGAACCACAGTGTACTCTAACAAAATATTAGGTAATAATGCTGTCAAAACGATATGTTATGTAGCTAGATTAAAAAGGTCTCTATATAAACCTAACAAGTAATTATTTATTCAGAAATATCAATGCTCAAACATGGAGCGATACAATGGCACAACAAATTACACTTCAATGAAGTTCCGAATCCCAAAATCTGTAGACATTCTTCTTCAAAATGAGAAGATAAATAGTGAAGACTTTAGCAGATGTGGGGTGCTGTAAGAGGTCTACAGTGGAGCGGTGGGGAGGTGGCTCGGGCGTGGCAGCTGACCTTGGCAGTGGCCCAGGTACTTGACCTCGATCCTCTCCTGCTTCTGGCAGGAGGCCTCCTTCACCTGGCAGGGGTTGTCGTAGGACTTGCCGTCGGACGCACAGACGGGGTTGAAGCTGATGTGGGAGCAGTCGATGTTGCACACGCACCTGGGGTGGCGGGAGGGGAGGGGGAGGACAGAGGGGAGACACTCAGTGGGCAGCCAACGGTGGGGTTGGGTGGTGGTGTCACAAAATTTAATGAGGTCTGAGGTGTGTGAAAGTTTTGGTACAAAATGGCTGCATCACTGAGGGGTGGGTGGTTCAGAGTGGTGGTGGTTGAGGTGAGTTCCCCCTTTTGATGCGAAGTACTTTGTATCGAAAGATCCTGAGATGAAAAGCACTATTCAATCCACCATGCGGCACTACACTGTACTATGCTATGGTATGCTAAGCTGTGCTACGCTGTGCAATGCAGCACTACACTGTGTTAAGGTGTACTACAATGTGCTATGCTATGCTGTGCGAAGGTATGTTATGCTACAGTATGGTAAGCTGTGCCAAGCAATGCTATGCTACTCTAAGCAGTGCTATGCTGTGCTAAGCTAAACTGTGCAATGCTGCGCTAAGCTAAGCTGTGCTATGCTGCGCCAAGCAGTGCTATGCTATACTGGGCTGCCTTGCTCTGCAGCCGCTGGAAAGGTGGAATGAAAGGGGCATGTGATGAACGTTCAGAGCAGGAGCAGGAGTGCCTGCTCCCAGCCTCTATTCATTACAGCCCACTCTGTCTTCCTCTCTGCTGCAGACAATTCATATCCTCCTGTTCATCTATTCATTTGTTTGTACCAACACCGTGCAGTCTGCGGCCCTGTGCTGTACTGCAGCTGGCGCGATGCCAAGGCAGGTTGGATTTAGTTGTCTAAGACGTCGGTATCTGTGTGCATACCCTCTTGAGATGCAACAGAACAAAAAGTATTTTAATATTTTGACTTGTCTTGGATGACAAAAAATGTGTTACAGTGAAAACAGTTTAAGAAATATTATTGATTTTATTTTTATTGAATGTGTCTTATACTGTAGATTTCAGCAGAATAGAATACATGGCTCTTGAGATTAATACCACAGACTCAGGTCCCCTGCAGGGGACAAAAATTAATTGTCTGGTCTTAAGAGGATATCTGAGTATTTTGGTGTTTGTGTGTGTGTGTGTGTGTGTTGTCTGTGAGTTTGTACTGTATTCAAGTATGCTTGAGTGTGGTTATGCTTGGGCACGTGTGCATGTGTATTTGTGTCTGCACTTGTAAGCATGTATACCAATAGGGTACAAAAGTGAGCGTATGCTATTTCTTGAAACCCAAATACGTTTCCTCCCTCCAGTTATTACTATTCCTGGTCTCACACTATGTCTACGCAGTGGCAAAATCACAGTAATTGTGATTGCTGTTATTCTGGTGCCTCTCTCAGCTGTGGCTTTATCTCATATCTCATGATGATATTGAGCTGTTTCCCCTTTTTTTCTGGATGAATTTGCATGAAGTGCATTAAAGGATACACTGCTAGCTACCCACAATGGCCTCGCTGACACCAGAACTGTTCAGTGAGCACAGAGCATTTATGCGTTACCGCCACTCTCGGAAGGTGCTAATTCAAATCTAACAGAATTTAAGTCCAGAAATGGATATATGTACTCGATGAGACTTCACCAGAGCCGATTTAACACAGCTGATTTTTTTCTGTGTTTTGTTCTCATAACTGGAGTGGTTCGGTGACACTGGGTTCAAACCAGAAGCTAGCTGTTCAGATTTAACACGACTCAGATGCAAATACATAGAAAACAAGATCAGTCTCTCCAGACCTCTCTTTTTTCATTGACAGTAAAAGTTCCCACGTAGGGATGGGTCAGGAATGGAGGTTGTGTTCAGCCCTATCAGCGCTTGAGACGCTCGCAAAGCGATTCTAGTCTGGCAAAGATAAAGATTTAAAGGCTGTTCAGATTCAGCTCAAGGCAGTGCCCTGCTGGCCAAACACTGACCACCGGTGTTCATTTCGCTGGGTGACCAGGCACTGTAGGGACCGGGGTAAGGCCGAACAGAAGAAGAGATTCCAAAGTTGAAGGCTTATCTGGCCAGGGAGACAGAATCACATTAGTGTACAACACACCTCTGGCTGCGTCTCCCGTGGGCCGGGAAAGATCCATATCGGCCTGTTTCCACTTAGCCTGATCGCTGCCTCTGTCAGCTCTAAAGTGCTGCTGCAGATAGTTCACCGGGAGGACGGAAAACCCAGGAGAAATCAGAGAGCGCAAACACACACCCACAGACACAGTCAAGTACATGCAAACACGCAAACACGCGCGCGTGTACACGCACAAGCGCACGTACACACACACACACACACACACACACACACATGCTTACTTCTATGCAAGCACCCTTCTGATACACACAGACATATACACATACACACGCACACACACTTATATGCATGTCACCCCCAACACACACATACACACACAGTTACTTATATGCAAGCACCCCCCCCACGCACACACACACACACGCAGACACGCAAACAGACGTGTGCACACACACACACACACACACACACGCAGTCACACACTTCCATGTGTGCACAAAGACAAATACAAAGACCAGATACAGAAACACCCATGCACACACAAACGATCGAGACAGAAGTGCAAAAATGCATTAAGAAGCTTGTTCTCCCAAGTGGCTGCCCATTGGTGTACATAAAAGATAATGTGTCTGAAGTCCATGCATTTTTAATGGGGCTTCTCACATTCTCCCGCCCTGTACATTACTGCAACACGACACTTCAGCACAGCAGCACTAACACAGACTGGGGTACACTGAGCCAGGCTCCACTGGCCTGACAGGAGAGGAGACAAGCTTACACACACACGCACGCGTACACACACACACACACACACACACACACACACGCCTCATGTATCCCAGTGTACCCCATGCCTCCTCCCCTTCTCGCGCTCTGTTCCAGATCAGCCAGCAGGGACGTGCGGGCCAGGCGCGCTGCTGAGGTGATTAAAACGGCGTTAGCGTTAGCCAGCGCCGGGGACCGCTGCCCGTCAGATGGAGCGCACAGCTTTGGCACAGAAGCTTTGCTGGGGTTGGCACCTCAGTCAGGACACTTCTCCCCACGCAGCCCGAGGGCGGCAGGAAGGGCGGCGGGAGGCGGCAGAGTACTAGCTGCCAGACAGAGGGGGGAGGGAACTGCACCTACCCACCCCGCACCCTGCCCAGCCCCCGCTCGTACCGCCCGCTGCATCTACGCGCTAACGTGATTAATGTACTATTCATTAACCTCTGCCTGCACGTGTGAGTGTGTGCTCTGAGTATGCACACATCGATGGTAATTGTTGGCTTTAATTTTAGGTAGGCTGGGTCATGTACAGGCTTGTACTGTGCAGACTGCAGATGGCTGGTTTGCGTAATGACTCATGAGATATTACTCCGTTTCTCTGATTATTGGAACTAAAGCATGCCCATATGGAAGAGGTGCATTATACATAAATCCATACACAAAGTGTTAGACTCTTCCTTATGTACTTATGCTTACTATAAAAACACAACGGGACACCATCATCCCATATGAATACTGAATCACTTTGCATAATTGTCATTTTTAATGTGGAATTGAATGAAATATTCATGTCTGTGTTTGTGTGTGTGTGTGTGTGTGTGTGTTGTACAAGTGTCTGTGTGTGCACCTGCACGTGTGTTTATGTGTGTGTGCGTGTATTGTGTGTGTGTATGCGTGTGTGTGGGGGTGTGTGTGTGCGTGCATGTGTGTGCGTGATATTTGTGTGTGGGTGTGTGCGTGTGTGTGTGTGTGTGGGTGTGCGCGTGCGTATGTGTGTGTGTGTGTGTGTGTGTGTGTGTGTGTGTGTGGAACCTCTGAGCAGGATGTGCCATATTGATCTGTCTTGGTCATGTGGTCTCTTCCTGTTTATTTATTTAAACTTTAAAATTGCTGATGGCCTGCAGCGCTTCCTGAGTGTCTCCCCTGCACACGCTACCTAATCACTCTCCACAACACAAACAAAAGCAGAGCCCATTCACTGCAGTAGAGTTACAGTCCCTTACACTACAGCAGAGTTCCAGTCCCATTCACTACAGTAGAGTTCCAGTTCCTTACACTACAGTAGAGTTCCAGTCCCATTCAATACAATACAGTTCCAGTCCCATTAACTACAGTAGAGTTCAAGTCCCATTCACTACAGTAGAATTCCAGTCCCAATCACTGCAGTAGAGTTACAGTCCCTTATACTACAGTACAGTTGCAGTCCCTTACACTACAGCAGAGTTCCAGTCCCATTCACTACAGTAGAGTTACAATCCCTTATACTACAGAAGAGTTACAGTCCCTTACACTACAGCAGAGTTCCAGTCCCATTCACTACAGTAGAGTTCCAGTCCCATTCACTACAGTAGAGTTACAGTCCCTTATACTACAGTAGCGTTCCAGTCCCATTCACTGCAGCAGTTACATTTACATTCTGTACAGTAGAGTTCCAGTCCCATTCACTGCAGTAGTTACATTTCCATTCTGTACAGTAGAGTTCCAGTCCCATTCAGTACAGTAGTTACAGTTCCATTCTGTACAGTAGAGTTCCAGTCCCATTCACTACAGTAGAGTTCCAGTCCCATTCGCTGTAGTACAGTCACAGACAGTTGTACAATCACAGTCCCTTTAATTGTGGTGAAGTCACAGTCCCATATATTTTGCTGCAGTCACAGTGCAATTCACTGAGTTTGAGTTACAATCCTATTTGCTATTGTATATTCAGTCCCATTAATTGTGACACAGAGTTACAGTCCAATTTACTGTGGTACAGAGTCACAATCCCTTTCACTGCAGAATGGAGAGAGTCACAATTACCAGCTTGTTAGCAGCTTGCACAAAGTCACAGTCCCCTTCACTATCGTGCATTATTATCATACATGGCTCATGTAATCAGCTGGTCATGTGATCATTTCCATGGCCAGCAGAACAAAAGAGCCATAAGGACCAGACCAGAGGGGCCATTGAGAAACTGTCCCCATGTGGAGGTGAAACCAGCCTAATCTAAAGACGATTTAATGAGAAAAACCCCACTATGGTGATCCTTCTTCAACTGCAGGGCCCGTCATCCCTGCTGCCATTATTGGTGTAATGTCTCCGTCGAGCTGTGGGTGGGGTATCGATTGTGCTTTTGGGCGCTTGCTGGGTTCTCCTCCTCCATCCTCGCAATCGCACAGACAATCATGACCCCAGCACCCCTCCTAATCACCTGCGCCTGCCCTGCATGCAAAATGCCCCCAGGGCAGTGACCAGAGCCCTCCCGCCAACCCCCCATCCCAGTGCGTGATGCTGTGCAAGGCACCAGGCGAAAGTGCCTGCATTCACAATCAGGAGAGTCATTATATCTGAACGCGCTATCGATTTTTTAACCCCTGCCTTATATTCCAGCAAAGTCCCTCCAAACAGGCGAGTGAAGGAAACTCAGGATGCAAAGAGCGAGGCTTGCTCAGGACCCTATGTACACCCCACCCTCCAAAACACAAAACAGGTTCAGCAAATGCGAATGCACCTTCACAAGCACACAGAAACACGCAAACACACCTCTTGTGCTCTATAAAATACAAGTATGAAGCATAGATAACTCAGGCCCCCTAAATGACCACCCAGATGCCAGGCCAGATTGCAGAAAGGTGTCTATAAAAGTGCCTGGTTCTTTTTCACACGTCTGAAATTGCCACTGACCGACTGCCTTGCTGTGTGGTCATAAACCTCACGTGGTACTGTCTGAAACCCCCCCCCTCCCCACTCTGGTCCACTGGTCTGGCCTGCAAATGACTCCCCTCACCCCTTTCTCCTGGACATCTTGCAGCTGTGCACAGTGCATTAGGCGGGAGGGGAGGCTTTTGCCTCCGCTAACCAATTTGAATAGTAATTGCCTGCCTTCGGTCTTGTGGCATTAATCCATCTGCTCGGGACTCTATTAAATAAAGATGGAATTGCCGCGGCTGCTCCCTCTCGCCCGCCGTCGCGTCATCGTCCCCGAGCCTCGCGCCCGCGCGCCGCAATCTATCATCTCTCCCGACTGACTCAGCACCGAACCGGGGGATCTGGGCCCAATTCAATTAACATTTCAGGCCAGCAAATAAAGGAGGAGGGGGGGCGAAGCCTTTTAGGGATCTGAATTTGTGTGTCAACCGGTGCGGTGAAAATCGAAATACGAAAAACAGGGAGAGCTTTTCTGGTGCAAAAATATCTGAGGCGGTCTGCGTGTGAGCGCTGAGCGAGGTGGGGTGGGGTCATTTGTTTGTCTGCCACTTTAAAACAAGAACGGAGGCATCACAAGAAGCTCCTGATGTTGTTAGCTGGAGCACGGCAGAGTGACTGTGCCTCAGCATCTGTTTGGTTATTGTTTCCTGTAGGGGTAGAAGTAGTGACTCTTCCCCCTGTGCCCCGCCCTAGCTGGACCGCTGCCATACCCCTGCCCCGCCCAGAGTCTCTCACCATACATCCTCCGCATCCTCGTCACACTCTGCTCCAAACTGGCAGATGTCACAGGTGGACGTCTCCTTCTGGCTGGTCTCAGCAGAACCCTCACCACCTATGGGCACAAGAGAAGGAGGGAGAGAAGTGGGAGGAGACAGAGAGAGAGAGAGAGAGAGGCTATTACTTATCACAACAGAGAGTAAAAGAAGCACACAGACACACGCACACACAAGCAAACATTTCTTGGCACCATTGCTACCCAGCCAGGCAGAGGGAATTTTACTCGCTGTCATGGAGACGCAGGCACATCCCCCCCCCCCGCACCTCCCCACATCAGAGTGATCTGACCAATGGGACAGCACAGGTGTCCCGTTCGTCCCAGAAGGCGGAATCGGCGTTGTGTTTTCCGTCGCGTGACACGCCGTCTCCGGCTTAATTGCGGCGAGCTTCATGCAGCAGCAGGGCCGATCGATGGCGCTGCTTCACGGGGGAATATCCCGGAGTGAGCTCTGCTCATCATCTCCTTCTCGGCTCTGCGTTTCCCCCGCGTGGCGCTGTCGCCGTAAAACTTTACAAACTCAGGGGCTGGCGGTCCGGACTGTGATTGGCAGGGGCTCCCGCGAGGTGCGCGATGGAGCGACGCCGCGCCCGACCCATATCGCCGTGACTCGGCAGTTTCCTCCGGCTCCCTGCCCTGCAGCACAGTCACTGCAAAATGGCCGCCGTGGAGAGGCCTTTGTGATGCCTGGGTGTCTGTTCCTCCCGCAGTCCTCTCGTCTGCTTCCTGCAGGCTAGACGGCAGAAAGGTCACAGACGGGGCGCTGGAGGACTTTATCTCTGTGTGTGTGTTCTGAACAGCATTTGATTACGTGTTTATTGCTTTTCAGATTTGCATCATATTAAGCTCCGAGTAGTCTGATGGGTGAATTTCCTTTCTTTAGTCAGCGAGCTGCCTTCTTTTCATTCAGTGCCAGCAATTATTAACTGCAAGTGAAATGTACTGTACTTCAGTAGAAAGGGCTTTACAAAGATTCTGCATAGGGCTGTCAGTCAGGCAGAAGTTTTGTCCCCAGCAGTGGCGCTAGGAAATGCCGCTGCAAGGAATTGCTGTTGCGTGATCTGGTGGGTGCTTTATAAATTTGGGATGACTTATAATTTGCCAACCCTCTCTGTTTATAAAACACACGCTGTGAGAAAAATGTGTGTGAACGCCGTACACCAGCCGGTTTATCTTACAGTGGTAATTCATAAACCCGTCCCTTGAAATAAATTCCCGTCTTTGATTTGTGCTCCGAGTCAGACTCTCCTGGGTTTTTCTGTTGAATGAAACGGCAGAACTGAGATTTAAAATATCTTTGGGCACTTCATAAACAAAGCCTGAGATGCAGCCTCACGCACGCATCCTACATCCATGAAGCCCTGATAACTCAACAGTCCTGCTTTTGAGCCGGGGAACAGTCCTTGAACATGCAAATCGTTTCCAGCTGAGTTCTCCTCTCCTAATCTCCCTCTCTCGCAGGACCAAATCCCTGTGGAGACTGCAGAGAAATCCATTACTTTATTACCATGATTTCTGTAATGGCCCGCCGGCATCCTGGTGAAGGATCTTCTGCTGAGTTTAGGAGATTAGGCTACTGTGTCAGTGAATGAGGGAAGAGCTTTCTTCAGAAATGTAAAGAAATGTGCTCGCAAGCTTTACGAAATGTTTCTTATGAAGGGCTCCCTCACATGGTGCCTCCGCTGGCTTGCGACTTTGTGCCATGTCTGATTTTGAGTTGTTTTTATGTCCTGATAAATAACCAAATGAGAATGCAGTAATTATTCTGTGGATAGTTTGAGCTTCAAGGCATGAAGGACCGGTGCTGATTCTTGAGGAAATTACATATCTGTCAGCCTTGGCCTTCTGCTTAGTGGGGTGAGCGGAGTTGAATGTTCTCCTTTTGTTGAATTCCCAGCCTTTGTTTGTACAATGTTGTTACATATGGGTCACTGTGGATAACAGCCTAGCACATGCCTAGCACAGCCTAATGTCCTTGTTCCATTTTTTTTATTGCATTGTGCGGCTGTTGTGTTTCAGATTTTATTCTTATCTACCGCATCCTGTTTTAGTTGAAAATATCCAGTCCTATTCCATCAGTAAATCAATAAATTAAGTTATTTTGTACAGCAGCATTTATATACAGATTGTCTCACAGCTATTCACAGTGGGGAATTTGCTTAAGGGAAGCAAAATAGGAGAAAACCCCTGGAAAAACCCTGATCCCTTAACAGGTGATTGATTTTTTTGAGGATAATGGTTATGAAGGCTATGAAAAGGGAGATTACTCGGGGATCTTGTGACATTCCACAGTGGAGATCAAAGTCCTCCAGACTCCTGAGGTTTAAGGGGCCGTCAGAGGGACATGCTCCACATCGTCAAATCCTCAAAGTGCAGTGAATGGTTCACTGAAAGGACATCCGTTCCACATGGATCCAGGACTTGGGCAACACGCACCCAGTACAAATGCACCCTCATGAAACATCGCTTAACACTATAAAACTATAAAAACTGAGCTGTTATGGAGGCATCAGCAATAAATTCTCCTATAAGGGATGAGTTAAAATAAGACAATTTTAGGGCAGGAACTGCTAACAATGTTATGTTTAATAATGTTTTGCTCGATGGTTAATTCATGAGAACCTCATAAAATGTTTTGTTGGATGTGTCATTTGTCTCAGTAGGAGGATCCATATTACAGTAGAATGCAGAGAAAGATGCGCGACATCTTTAATCTTCCCCAGCTGCTCTGCTGCAGTGGTACTTCCCTCTGTTATGATGGGTTCACTGTACACTATTTCATTCAGTTAGCACAGAGGCCTGGTCATATACGTCATTCGCTAGCTATTTCAGTAAAAAGATGGCTTATGGCCTCTTTGCTGGTTATTAGCTAGCTAGCAGGCTAGAAGTCTAGCTGTCTAACTAGCTGTAGTCAGTAAATTGCATTAGCTGTGCTTGCCAGCTGTTTAGGTATGCCATGTCTATAGCTATCATAAATCAGCTATTATTAAATTCATTGGGCTGTGACTTTCTGTATTTTCAAGTGCTTTTGCTTATTTTCAGATTTTAGTTGTAAATTTGTTGTCATGCCATATTTAGTCTTGTTGCGTCCTTAGTGTTGTTGCGCATTTATATAGAGACTAGCTGTGACCTTATTGAGATTCAGCTTGTGTTCCTGTTTAGTCGTGGCCTCATTTGGAGTCTAGCTTTGTCCTTATTTAAGCCTGTGTCGTCTCACTGTGTCCTTGTTTCGATTCTAGCCCTGTGCGTCTTCCGAAGCGGCACTCTCACACAGACTCTACGATTGGAAAAGTTTCCTTGCCACGGGCGATTAAGATTTTAAAGCTCTTTTCTCCTCTTCCCCGTCTCCCGGGCTCAGTTTTGAGGGCCCTGGAAGTAGGTACAATAAACAGAGCTCTGTGGAAATGTCCCATGCATGCTAAAACTGTCCGCATTGTAGCGTCCCTGCCTGCTGCCTACCTGGACAGATAATCTGTATTTATACAATTCCTTCTCAGTCGAGCCAGGGGTAAGATCTCCATTTTTTGTCTGGAGGCCTACGCTTTCTTCTGCAGAAGTTAATATGTAACCTGCGTAACCTATAATTGCTTTGTGCTTGTTTTTTTCCACCAAGTGTTTTTGAACAGCACTGGCCCAGCCTGCTCCCAATTAGCCGTCTTTTCAAGCTCAACAGAAAGGAGCCGGCGAGCCGTAGTTTTAATTCAAATTGGGCTTTTGTTTCCAGGCCCCTCTTTATATGGTTCTCACCGACACAAGTGCGCAGGGTGGCACAAATGATCTTCTTTTGAGCCGAGATGTTTACACTGTGAATGTGCAACGGCAAAGAAGAAAAAATAAACAAATAAAAGACTTTCTGCCCTCTGTCCCCCTTTGCCTCTTCTTCCTGTCTAGCCCCAGAGTTTCCTTCCTTCGCCTCCTTTCCCTCTCTTTTAACACCGCCTGACGGTCGCACACAACACAACAGAAATCCACAAAGGGGGCTGTAGCATATTCCTGCAGCTATCCCCATTACTCTCATATTATCCCCAGCTAAAAATACCCCAGAAATTATAGCCGAGATGAAAGGATGTGCCGGCTCCCCCCCCGCGTCTCCTCCGGCCTCCGGGAGGGGCGCCCGGCCAGCGTTAGCATTAGCATTAGCATGCGCGGCTGCAGTCCCGTCTCCCGGCGGACCCGTCTCGCTAAACGGCGCTGCTTGAACCAGTAGCCGGCTCTCTCCCGTCGCCCTGGGCTGCTGCCGCTTTTTTCTGCGGTCTTCCCGGCGCTGCTGTATGGATCATGGGTGAGAGAACCATTACGATCCTCTTTACAAGCACTGCCCCCCCCCCCCCCGCCTCCCAACCCACCCACTGCTAAGACTGATGGGAACTCGGTTATGAGCTCCCTGACTACATTTGTGTGAACGCAGTATTCCGGATAATGCTCCACATCCCGGCTATGTTTACATGCTCCATGAAATATGATTGGCCCTGATGTTCCTATATACATGGTAATCACAATATTCCAAATAAGCCCTAGAGGAAAGGCATGGATTTTACAACTGTATTACGTGGAAGACGTTTGCTTTCATTTTACCTTGTTTTTTTTTTTTTGCGCATTTGAAAAATAGCTTATTCCAGACAATCATTCTGAGCAATATCCAATTTTCGTACTCAAAAAGCTTTCTTCTGCACAAAAATCACATTATGCTGATGTTTTTCATAACTGAGAGAAATTTGTCTTGCAGTTTTTCCAAAAAAATGATGTTTTTGGGTTCACCATCACAGCAAGCTAGCGAGTGAATTGTGATTGACCATTACTTGCAAATTAGAATGCACACGCATAAATTTATTTCCAGGGAGGTGGTTCATTCTGAATCACATCGACTCGATATTCTGCTTAATCACCGTGTCTTGTACCAGTTACTCATTCCCAGGATCTTGGCTTAGTTTGGTTTGGGTTACAGTAATATAATGTACATGACTCACGTTATAGTCAGAGTGATTGAATATTCTGGCTAGCGTCAGAATATTAGTGTGCATGTAAATTTAATGAGTGCCGGATGAGCTGCGAATCCGAGTGTTCAGAGACACATCCCCCCCCCCTCTCCCCCCCCCCCTCCCCCCCCCCCCCCCCCAGCCTGTGTGGCCAAGGCACTTTCTGCCTCCATTTCAGAGGCTGCCACGAGCTCCTTCCCTGGGAAGGGAGAACCCGTCATATTGGCAGCGACCGAGAAATGTCCTTGGGGGGAAGCGCTCTGCACTGTGCAAGTGTAAATATTTATGGAAAAGCTGGGAAGAGATTTAGTGCACTGTACAAAGTGTCACCTTGATGCATGGGGACAAAGCAATCCTCCACAGCGGGGTCGGGTAATCTTCCCTCAAATATACGCAGGATGGAAAACCCAAAGCCTTTTGTCCAGGAGAGCCGGATGCATTCAGACAGGAAGCCATTACGATAAAGGCAGAACGTAGGGTGCTTGGAAACTGGAGGATGTGGGAAATTGAACCTTAGCAAGAGCTGGATAGGCTTCTCATGCCTGATATTCAAAGATCAACTATGATCTTTATGCCAGTTGATCGAATCAATCAATGCATCATCTATTGCATCAATCAGACAATAAATCGAATTGAATAATTTTATTATGACCTTTATGATGCTAAATCCCTGTGTCACTGGCTAATGTTGCCTAAGGTTCATAAAGGTTCTCAACATAAATGCATTGGCTGAATAAATGCATAGACCACAAAATCACATACAAAAATATACAAAACACATTATTTGATGTTATTTCTCATTTACATATTCCAAAATCTGACGTCAGCTGAAAGCTAAAATCCAGGATATGTAGTTTTTTTTACTATGATTTTATGCAACACAATATCATTCTTGGCTGACATTAATGACTATTTATTCCATACTGCATCCAAAAGGCAGAGATAAGTCCAAGAATCAATACACTAAAAAATGATACGACAAAAACTTTGCCTCTCTTGGTTCCTAAAATATATCTTATTTTCCATATATCTATTTGAATGTTGGAGAGAATTTGCCTTGAACATTAAAAACAATTGCTTTAACTTAACTACCAAGCTACACAGATAGATATTTATAAAAATCTTTTTATAGAAAACTGGTATTATATGAATTGAGCAAGCGCCACAGGTTATAGATTGTATTAATCACTTTTTCCATAAGAATGGGTTGACATTTTTAATGCAGTCAAGCTGGGGGCCAATTTTTGTGCAAATTCCAATTGTTTCCATTGCCTTTAAGGCACGTTTAGACATATTTAGCATTTCCCCAAAATGTCAGCTTAGTAAAAGATAACGTGTAGCATTTTTTATTAAGTTGAAAAACACATATGTGTACAATTGAAATATGCATTTGCCCTTATCCAGAGATTATTTTAATCATGGAATAAAAATGACAGAAGTCTGTAGACAGATTCTGCAGGCTAAATGGTCATGAAATAGCATTGATTCCAAGAAAGTTTTTCATTAGTCTATGTGGTCAAAGTCGGTCCGATATAGTTACACTTACATTAAAAAAAAGAAAAAAAAAACATACTCTTACCAAAATGCCACAGAACATAAAACAGTGCTGTATAAAGATAATGTGGAAATGCTTAAAATGCAAATGTACTCATTTTAATGATTGAATATATTTAATTAAATTATCATAAAATTATCATTACAATTCTCTAACTTGAGTCGGTGATACCTATGTTGTGAGGGGAAAGATGGATTGCCAGCCACTTGTTATGAATTATTCAGACAGCTGGCACGCTTGTTTATCAAGCAAAAGAAACGAGAACAAGGAGATAAGATGAGATAATGTTTCAGGCTTCTTGATTTCAACTTTACAAGATGTATCTGATGTAAACACATTGAGAGGAAACAGTGAACAGACAGGCCAAACCAAGGTCCAAACTGAAAATAAACTCTTTGAAATTCACAAACATGAAAATAACTTCCTTTGTGCACTCCCCCTGTTGTTAACATGCTTATTACAATAATTAGCAAAAGGAAAAAAAAAACTAAGAATGGCTGTCATCTAGAATCAGCAAACTTCCAAAGTCATGTTCACAACCATAATGGGGAAAATGCCTAGGATTCAGTCAGTTGTCTAGCTCAAGGACCTCAAATTCAGTTTGTGAAGGGCTGCAGTATCTGCTGGTTTTCAGTGTGTTTCAGGACTTCATTTATGTCACTGATTCAGTGAAGAGTCCACACACCTTGTTTCCAAGGTTTTAAACTGGCTCCTGATTGAAAGTACACCATAAAGGCCCACAGACACTGCAGTCCCCCAGGGTCTGAGTTTGAAACCCTTGTTCTGCAAAGGGGATGCACAGAGCTGAAGGGCACCAGGGCATAGATCTGAGCATCCTCATCACACCCACCCACGCAGGTACACGCAAACCAAGGCGCAGATACCTGCCACAAATAGCGCTTTGGGGAGGGGGCATTGGGGTGCACTGTGTCAGTCAACAGAACTTTGATTTAACTTTGTAGGGTTAACAAATAAACAGGCTCAAGGGAATTGAGAAAACAGACGTTTCCTCACTTTTAAGTTTGTAAGCGCTTTTATTAACTTCCAGGCTTGTTGCTAGCCAGCTAATTACTTTTTATGTATGGTCAGTGGAAAGCCATTTAAAACCTGTTCTCATGAGTTGCTTTACTGATTGTGTTGAAGACTGCTAACGTAGGCTAACAGCTGTATTTATTGTACAGCTGATTATGACAGAGGGCAGAGAAACTTGGGCTTGAGCTTGGTTGCATGCTGAAACATTGGGTTTTGTGCATTTATTTGTGGAACTGATTTTGTCTTTGCATTCTGGAATATCTCTAGATGTCTTGTATTTCCCTTTTTTGGGTCATGGAATGTTTAGCTAGGGTTAACAAAGATGTTTTGCTCATGTTTTTTTAAGTTTGTTTGCTAGCTAGTTGGTAAGCAAGGATGGACTGGTTTGTTTATGGTGGTGCAGTGCCCTAGTAAATTGGTGAGTCTGTTCTCAACGGCAGAGCAGTTCTCCCTCATGTCGCTGTTCATTCTGCTGTTCTGGCAGCGCTCCTCACTTGTGTGAATGCTGCGTAGCGTGTACCCATTTTATGATCTAATAATGTCGCCTGTGATCTGTGACATTACAGCAAAGTATGTAACTGTAAAATATGATTTGCGGTTCCAAACATAAAATCACAGTTTTTATTTCTGCCCCAGAATGTCGATGACACGTTTGTGCCTATGCCTACACCCTCCTTCTAACAGACACATCAAGGAACAGATGCCTGTGTACTCATTCTCACACACACACACACACACAACCAAAGAAATGCTATATATTCATATATTCAGCACAGTCCAGACCTCTTTTCACCCCCTGTATTGCTCCAGCGTACGCACGGCAGCCATTTCATTTGCTCCAAACTTCGCTTCTCATGACAGGTGTTTGGTAACTCGGCGATACACTCAACGCAATGGGATGGCAGGACCGGGCGGCAGGAAGGGGCACATGCTCATTTTCCCAGCTGTCACCCCTGTAACAGGATCCCTGGCACGGGCCCGGTTCTGTCCTAGAATATAGCCCTGGATAAGCGCATCTTTTCAGCAAATGAGAGATAAATAATGCATGGCGATGGTGAGCCCTGTTCGCAAAGACACATCTGATCCCACACACCCGTCTTGAGTCTGAGCGGGGTGCGATGCCAAGAATGATACCATCCATCCAAACACACAGCCATCCGTTCTTTCCATCGCTGAAGGGAATTAGACCTCTCTTGGACTGCTTTACTTTAGTCTGACATTTGACCTGCTACGGCACTTAACATTTTGTTGCAGTTTCATGTAATGGCTTCTACGATCGTTTCTGACGAATAGGACCCTATACTGTCTGTGGTCTTTGCCTAACCTTTTTGTATTCACTTTTTGTAGTCGCTCTGGATGAGAGCATCAGCAAACTTTCTAAATGTAGAGGTGCATTATTTAACAGACGTCCAAGGTCGCCAGGTTATCAGGGTTTATTTTCTGCTCACTTTTCGTTCGTGCGGCGGGATTGATCCTGCTGCGTATCTGCCTCAGGGCTGCTACGGCCGTGTCCCTGCTGGGAATCAAATGTGCAACCTTCTGGTTATAAGCCCACTTTCAGACAGGCTGTGGCCCAGGCCAGTGGACCCCCTAATCCCACCGCAGGCGCATGCTCTACCCGTCTGACGGTCCTGCGCTTCCCCTGGTTGCCCATCTGCTGGATGCTAATTAACCCCCAGCGGCTACCCCGTTTCCCTGACCCTCAGACGGGAATCATACCTGAGCTGTGATGGAGCCTGCCAACTTGGAGGGGGAGGGGGGGGGGGGGGTTCACCTGTGGCGGGAAGGAGGGGGGGGCCTGTGTATGCACTGTCTCTGTCCAATCTGCTAGATAATCGGCTCGGCAGTAACGTGTCACGTGGGAGTGAATTCATCCCAGCTGTACTTTCATAAATATGAAGATTCCCTGCAACAGGGATACTCAAATGTGGCCCTTAAGGCCAGTTGTACCCCTGGTTTTATTTTCTACCCAGTAGTTCATTGATTGATTAATGCCACTGATTGGCCAGAGATTTAACTCACCTGGGGTCCCAGGTTTAAATCAATCCTGATAAGAGAGGAAAAATAAAAACCAGCAGAACTACTGGCCTCAAGGGCCCGATTTGAGAATCCCTGCCTTAAACCATCCTCACTCACCCACAGTACACAGGTGCACCCACTCTCCCCTCCCATGCTCATGGTTCACGCCCAATAGATCAAGCTAAATATAAAGAAACACTGAATTCTCGTTTATTTTTTTATTTTTTTTGGGGGGCGGGTGGGTTCTTTCTGAGTCGAGGCAGAAGGCTGTCTGCAATGATCAGGTGCACAGCTGGGGGGCCCCGCTGAAGAACGAGGTCAATCAGCGGGCCGGGCGCTGGCCAGTCGCGGTCCGTGTCAATGGGAGTGGAGCCCCTGCTGTGCGCGCCGCCATTACCGCCGCCCCCACCGCGCGGGCCAATATTACCTCTGCCCCTGCTTTTAGCTCCCGCTGGCCGGGGGCCGCAGTTTGTCCTGCCCGTGCTCCGGGGGGTGGGGGGGGGCTGTTTGATTGCGTCTGTCAATCGAAGAGTGCTCAGACAGGCCCCGGCTGCGGCGAGAAACTGACTCTGCAAGGGGTGGGGGGGGGGGGGGGGTTGAGCCACCGAGCAGCACGGTAGATAAAGGTGCTCGCTATACGGACAGGCTGGGCTCTGCAGGCTCAGCTTCCAGCCTTGGCTGTGTCATTGGCTGTCTGCGAGTGGAAGAGGAGGGTGACGGGACACAGTTTCGCCTCATCCCGCCGGGGGCGGGGTTTGGCTGGCCCGGCTTCCTCAGGCCGTCAGTGATTCAGCTCCTCTCAGTGACGGCGAGCGATGAGCCTCTCCTCAGACCAGCCAGACCAGATGCGTGACCCGTCGAGCGTAAAACAAACGGTGGCCCTCGGGTGAACACATCGGCGCCTTCGCTTGGTCCGCAGTGCTACACACAGCCAGCTCTAGGACTTTCGTGGCCCTAAACAAGAATGTTTGGGGATGAACTGATTGCGGTTACCTAACTGGTCCCGAGGCGCTGTCTGAAGATGCCGTGGCACGCCTTGTCTGGTCCCTAACACCCTGGCCAAATTCCCGACCTGGATCTCTCTAGCCATCCAACCTTCCCCGAGTTTTACTGAGGCAGTGATTTCCTCCCTCTCCACTCAGCTGAGAGTTCCAGGGCTAAAGGACAGGTGCTGTACACTGGCTGAGAATATTGACAAAAAACAACTAAATAAATTATGAACAACATGAACACTTAACTGCAACGCATCTCCTTTCCACTGGCTAATATTCGCCAGGTAAGGAGTATCTACATCGTCTATATACGGACCTATAAACACCATGGGTTGCATATTTATCACAGTGAGAAAGCACCATATTACTGCACTCACTCTCAGACTGCTGCCTGATTCTACCACACCCAACTGTGAATCCCCCACACCCCGATCACACTCTGACTCACCCCCCCCCCCCCCATATCATTTATTCTGTTCCTGGTTTAATGTGAATGGCAGTCTTCCTGGACCACACGCCGTGTCTCAGGCGTGTGGCCGCCGGTGAAGGAGTAAAGATTTTCGCTCTCGCCACAGATCCCTCTCATAAACGAGGGCTGGATTTATTCAGCCCAAGAGGCGAAGCACCAAAGCGGGGGCGCCGTATGGTGAGAATCATGGGAAACGCGCCGTGACCAATGACAGAACAGCAGAGGCTACAGCAAGACGGAAAAAAAGAAAAAGAAAAAGAAAAAAGAAAACAAATGGGAAATGGGATAATATTTAAGGGCTTGCATATATCTCCCTTTATTCAAACAGAGCTAAGCGATCATTGTTTTGTCTTTTTATGATTTATATGTGACGGGGTTAAATATATAGGTAAACACATAGTAGTTTACCCATGTGTATGCCTTGGACTGTGCTTTTTTGTTTCTTTGTTTCTTCACTAAAATTCAACATTTTCAAGGGATTTCTCACTAAAATATATTTTCATTTATTTATTTATATTTGAAAAGGCAGAAATGCATCAAGGATTTATGCCCCTCAGGGGGTGTGCTCATACAAAATAACGGAAAATAAAAATATAAATATCAAAGAAAATAGTACTGTAAATAAATGAATAGCTTTTGTTCGACTAAATTGTTTTTGTCTTTTTGAAAATAACTGTGAGCGTACTCCTGTCTGGGGCTTGATTTGCCTGCCTGCAGGCTGGATTTTTCCTCATCGGTCACAGGGCAGAATTGCTCCCGGTGCGCCTGTATTTGCCGTATAGCAGCGGCTGCATTATGGGGTTCAGGGGACTAAAATAGAGACACACAAACAGTGCCATCAAAAACTTGGCAGGTCGGTCCTGTGGCTCGTCCTTCCTGTCCATTTACAAAGTGCACCACATACAAATTGGACTCTCAAGGCCTAGATCTGGCCAGAATGTATTCTTATTTACCATCAACAAAACTAAAATGCTTAGAAATAGTATTCTATTGATCCATTTTTCCTTAGGAAAAGGCCACTTAGCCTTGAGATGGAGCACAATTTACTGAGAGAGGGAGAGAACGAGAGGGAGCAAAAGCAAGAAGGAGCGCAATTGGAAAGGAATGAAAATTTGTACCTTGCGCTTTCTCTAATTTGCTTGTGTTTTGGCATAAGGAGAGCTCTTATCTGGAACCCCACAGCTATGAGACATGTCACATAAATGCGCGGTACAGTGTGTTCTTCCAAAAACCATTACCACAGTCAGTATGGGTACTGAAACAAGGTAAACTTACTGACCCTGAAAGAGTGCACATCTTACCAAGACGTAGTAACACTTAGACGACACTCTGACAGCCAAACACCACATCTGCTATCACCAGCAATATGACTGACAGGTAGACACCACACCTGCTGACACCGGTCGGCACTCAGATCCGGATATTACATCTACAGTCATCAGTAATTTCACTGCAATCAGAAAATTTTACAGCAATCGGAAAAGTCACAGACCCTCTGCTGGCATCAAAAAAAGCTAACTAGCGCTAGCCTAAACTCACATCTACTGACAGCAGCAAAACCACTAATACAGAAACACAAAACCATGACGGGCATCAGTAAAACCACTGACACCCAGAAACCACATCCAAAAATGTGAAAAACCCCTGCAAACCGGCTTGCCTTCGATGAGCCGATTTATAGGAAGAAATAAGACTTAAAACTTCAATTTTCCTGGCTTTGACTGGATTACGCTTTGCTCCCTCCTGCAGAGGTGACTCAGGCTTCAGTGAGGGGTAATATCCGGAGAGCGCTCTGTTCTTTGAATGCGACTCGAGCCGAATTGGAAAACAGCAGCGTGCCCTTAGAAGACTGCCTCCGCCAGCGCCACCAAGACACGTGCACAGTATTCCCTAATCACATGACATGCGTCACAGGTCACTTCCTGAAGCAGGAGCAGGGCAGGCGGGGACAGACTGCCATACGGCCATACCACAGGGACGAAGACACCCTGCCACCCACGCCTTGCCCTGCCCCGCGCATGACCACGGGCACAGATGCCTCATTCATCTGTCCTGCTCTAGGGAAATGTGTATGAAGTTTCACTTCCCTTTACTAGCCAATAGGAGTGTTCCACTGAAAATCCTGTCTGTTGGCGGGTATCAGCCAACAAATATAACATGTGAGCACTATTTCTGTTCCCAGCTTTACTGTTCCTCCCCAGGCCCACAGTTAATGAAGGCTACCCAACACTAATCACAAATCCATTCCTGTGTGTAGGTTCCTGTGTAGGGACACTGTTGATTAAGGTAGGGCATATATGTTGGCCCCTTTTCCTCAACAAGAATTTTTGACTCAAGGAAAAAAAAAATGTTGAACAAATATAATAAGCAACAAATGATCAATTACAGCAGGGTATGTACTCAATCAATCTTTAGTTTACTACAGCACTCATATTACCATCCAATGCATTTATATCTTCAGTCAACCCACTGTTAAGTACCAAGAAATAAACTATTCATGCTGCACGTCCATAAGGTGCACCACAATCCCTATGTAAAGGGAAAGGGACTATATTTTCCAGTTTGAAGATGAGACCTTCCCTATATACTGAATTTACAGTCTACATCTGGCTTGAACGGACCCCCTTGCAGTCATATAGTTACAACTCCTTTATGACCCAGATGGGACTTCGGTCCATCTGGTACACTCTCAATCAACTTTATGCAGTCTGGCCCTGGGCATTGAGCACGCGCTGACCTTACACCTGCTCAGTGCATCATAGTCCCTGGATGGTGGCAGTGTGTTTCTGTGCTTAGAGACCGGAGCGATCCAGAAGGTAGCAGGCACAGATATGAGGACCTGTAACCATGTAGTAATAAGCAGCTTTCTCAGGCTACTGAAACTGATAGCTTGTTTGTTTAATTACATTAGATTACAGCATGCTTGGACGTGCTGTGATTGTTTTTGTTTGCTCAGCTCCTTCTCGGACGATGCCAGAAGAGGCTTTTTTGAACACCCTGTCGTGTGACTATCGGTCCCGTGTAAATGCGCTCGGTCGTCTCCAGGAAGCAGGAAACTGCGCAGAAGCTATTTGGCCAAGCGGGAACGGCAGAGCCAGAGGCTGAATTGGTTGCGAGGTCCCCGCGTCCCCGTGTAGAGAATGTGCAAGGTTGGCAGTGGATTGTGCTTCTCCTCTCCCCTCTAACTCACCCTTCCCCTCTGGCTCACCCTCCCCCTGTGCTGAAAACCGCCCAGCCGCCCTCAAACTCCACTTTCAGGATTTCACATGGAACTCCTGCCAGTCTAATACCACCATAATCCTGCAATAATGGAGAGAGATTCATTCCTCTAAATTCGGCCTCTGCCACATCTACAAATACTACCTTCCACCTCCCTCCCCAATCACTTCATGTCGTTTCTCCATAATAATGTGGCCCTGGGTGGCCAGCTGTAATACAGAAAGTTATTTTGTGTTCTGCCTATGGGTTCTACACCCCCCTTCACTCCCTGTATCATTCTATTTGGTTCCAGCTCAGATTTTCATGGGATTTACATTTTATCAGTGGCAATCTCTGTTGCAATATTAATCGTTTTGACTCAATGTGACTTGTCTGAGGAAGGACACAGCTAGCCAGTGTCATTTCAAATGACATTTGTGTTTCTGCTTTCATTCTCTTCTCCTGCTGTCTTGGCTGGTTATCCATCCCACAATGCCACAGCGGCTCTGCTCGAGTAATGATTCTCCAGCATCGGTGCACTGTGTCCCAGGCAAGGGGCCGGGTGGAAAGTGGCACACTTTGCAAGGGGAGGGCTCTGTTTTTCCTTTTCTGCACCTCAATGATACACAACTCTCTTCAGTTTTATCAGCAAGCAGGTTAAGAACGGGACAGTGCTGGGACTGGGCTGAGCGTGTCACACTTTCCTGTTTGCATTCTCTCTTTTTAATGGGATTGTTTCATTAAGACCACAGAGGTATTTCCATGGCTTTGAGTGATCAAGAACACACACACACGCACACACGCACACACACACACACACACACACACACAAATTGATACCACTTGATGTACAAATGTGTGCTTCCATCTCTGTGACTGCGAAAGAAAGTGGGCAGGAAATGGTTGTTTGTTTCCGCCCCGTTAATGTCTCCTGCTGGCTGTCCTGGTCAGCGTGACACCAGTCCTTATCTCTTTCTGAGAAAATTGAGAGTCGATTTTCCTGTTTCCTAAACTCAAGCCTCGTTACCATGGAGATTCTATCAGGGATGATGGTCAAAGAGAGAGAGAGAGAGAGAGAGAGAGAGAGAGTAAGAGATATATATGTGCATATACACTGTATATATCACATGGTTCAGCTATTTTAATCTAGTGACCTACACAAATTCAGAGTCACACTCACATTGAAGAAGTCTGGAGGGTGGGCAGAGGGCCACAGCAATGTCTTACAAGGGGATTCTAAAGGTGCCAATTGCTGCAGCTTGCTTCAGGAAAACGCCCATGTTGTAGAAGTATATGGCCATTTAAAAGCAATCAAATGGCACACTTGAGCCAGTTGAGTAGGGCTCTATTTTTATTATTATATTATTTTTTTAAAGTGCTTTATTACAATATCTATTTTTCCATATGCTCTCTTTGTCATGGTACTGTTAGCCAAACCATTTTGTTTAATGTGTTTAATTTTTTTTAGTGGGTTGCCTGCATTGCTCTGTTCCATGATTTACTGGCACATCCTCATAGAAAAAAGTGACCCTTGTTTATGAATATGCTATCTCCCAGCTCGATTGTACTTGTACCAGCGCCAGAAATGAAATTGGGCCTATCTGGATCATGTCTCACCAGTTCAGATCACATTTTAACAAGTGCAAAAGCTCCAGGACTAGTCCTGCACAGGACTGGCTTGGCTCAAATGTGCCAGGGAAAAATGGGTACTCATTTGTTCAATATAAATTATATCCAACCATATAAGTGGTGCATACTGTATAATTATTAAAGAGTCATTTTTTTTCTTCTGGTGTCAGAATTATCTAATCTTGTCCATTCAGCTCACAGTTAGATTAGATTGCAGCAAACACATTATAACTGGTGTCTAATTTCCTATTGAATCTAGTAAATAATCGCTTAATCACAGCTTTGCTATGTGTTTAACTGCAGCAATGACAGCAATGTTTTGGGGATTTAAACTCAATTATACTCTTCCAAAATATTTAGAGCCTCTCCAGTCTCTTCAGTTTGCCTGAGTTGACCATCGGAGCCCCACATGATTGAAAGTATGTTCTGGATTGACCTCAGAGCCTTAATGAGGCTAAAAAGTTGAGCGCATAATAAGATTTCCTGTTTTCCTGTTGTCCTATATTTCCTATAAAGAGCCTTTGTATAAAAAGCACCATATAAATAAAATTTGATTTGAACTGAATTGAATAAAGGAACCTCCTGTGACACAGTGTAATCATCGCCACACAGAGGGTCTAAATTTGACTGCTCAGTTCAGAATAAAGGGTTCTCAGTTCCAGCCCAAATGCATTAGGATTGTTCTTGCTAGTCATCTGCTGTATCTGAGCTGTGCTCAGGCATGGTGACAACTGGCCTTAGGTGTGGCCAAAATACACTATATGACCAAAAGTATCTGGACACCCCTTGGCTGGTTTGGGCTAGGCTTCTTAGTTCCAGTGAAGGCAAATCTTAATGCTACAGCATAAAATCACATTCTACACGATTCTGTGTTTCCCCAGCAGTCTGGGGTAAGCCCTTTCCTGTTTCAGCATGACAATGCCCCCGGGCACTCACTTTGGTCCATATAGAAATGGTATTGTGAAAGAACTTGACTGGCCTGCACATAGCCCTGACCTCAACCCCATCCAACACCTTTTGGATCAATCGAGAAGCCAACTGCGAGCCAGGCCTAATCGCCCAATCAGTGCCCGACCTCTCTGATGCTCTTCAGGCTGAAAGAAAGAAAATCCCTGCAGCAATGCTCCTACATCTAGGATAAAGCCTCCCCAGAAGAGAGGAGGCTGTTTTAGCTGCACAGGATGGACCAACTCCATATTAACGTCCATAATTCTGGATGAGATGTTGGATGTCAGGTGTCCACATACTTTAGGCCATGTAGTGTATGTATACTATAAGGTGTCACTGCGGCAGCTACTCTAATTACAGGAAGCTGCCTCTCCAGGCATAATTCAGATTCATTCACTGTTTGAACAAAACTGCCCCTGTCTGCCATCTGGCTCCTGATGGCCCAGGCCCGGGCAACTGCAACCCTCCAGTGCTGCATGGTCTCCTGGCTTCTGTTCCCAGCTTTTCATAATTTAATTGCAGTCATCAATCAACAGATAACCAATGAATTAGCCGCTAATGAACACTCATCAACTGCTAAATGGCGCTAATTGATCGCCCAAACAGTGACTGAACACGAGGACTAGTTTTAATGAGTTGATTCAAGCGTCCGTCTAATTGTTCGCGGAGGTCCTTTAAAACTTAGGGGCACAAAGAAAGGCAGGAAAAGTGTGCGGATACTTGAGCATAGGAGGCATCGCTGGGATGATATATGAGCTTGGCCTGGGTCCTGACTCTGAGCTCCAGACTCTGAGAAGCAGGCAGAGATCCCCTAGTCTGATTAGGCTGATCTACAAGAAGGGGTGGGGCTCATAGATCAGAGGACGGGAATAGATCATAGATCAGAAAATGTCAAAAGGTAAAACAAATAGTCTGTTAAGAGCAACCTGGCGAACATGAAATTTGATACAGTTGTCAAAACTTGTTAAACATCTTTCTGCTTTTAAAGTGTGAAAGTTCTATGAGATCTTTCTCATATTAGCAAAATAGGGGTGGGTTATATCAAGTGCGTGAGCAGCCAGTGTCTCATTCAAAATGTTTCCAGACCACTGAGGAATGCTATTTTTTATCAGGGACACACTTTGTGGTCCTCTTTGAGGCCCTCCTCCCTTGCTTTCTTCCTTTTTCCATTATCTTTCCATCATCTCTTCTTCCCTTTGCTATCTCTTGCAGTGATCTCCCTCCTTATCACCTTGCTTCCTTCCTCTATCTCCCCCCCATCCGTTATCACCATCTGGCTCCCTCTTCTGCCATTTTATCTCTTCCTTTATCTCAGTAGTCCTTCCTCATGTTTCTTACCCCCCCCTCCCACATCTCACCCCATGCCATCTCTGCTCTTCCCAGGGTTGTATCTATATCCATTCCCTTCATCTCAAAATCTTTTCTCCCTCTGCGATTCGCCCCTCCCCTCCTGCCTGTTATTTTTCCCAGCGGGTCTATCTCTCCATTCTCACAGAGTGGAGAAACCTTTCTGTTTCCATTTTCTCGTTTTTTCTTATTTCTTCCTTTATTTGCCTGGCTCAGTTCTAATCATTCATGTGATATCTGTCAGACTGTGCTGCCAAAATGTATCATCTCTACCCCCCCCCCCCCCCACCTCCCCCCCATCCCCACCCACCTATGTCCAGGTTTCCGGAAATGTAAAATAGTTTGGCACTCAAAGCATCTGAAATTAGCACAACTATGTGTCTGCCCGAAGAACATATCAGCTTCCAGTGCACTCAGAGAGGCATTGTGAGTCTTACAATAGCTCCGTCATTAAAATGAAATAATCAGAAGGCTCTAAGAAACCGACACATTCTGAAATGAGATTTGTTCCCACAAAGACAGTGCAGACATGGTTTTCCCCTAAATTTGAAATGTTAACAAAGGGAAACTGTAATTATCTCATTCCCTGGGGAGAAATTGCATTTTCATCGTCCGTCAGGAGAAACCAGACTGGGAAATTAGGAGGGACAGATGCAACATGTAAAAAAAAGCTGAAGAAGAGAACATGAATAAAACAATCTTACCATCATCCCCGGAGCCAGACCCTGCATCTGTAAGAGAGAGTTAAACAGGCTTTGATTAGGGCCAGGTACATCTGTCAGATCAAGAGTGACATGCAAAGAATATGGACTTAATGAGCTCTGGACTAGAGACAGAAAAGAACTTATAGAATTCACACTTCATTCAGACGTTTTTTGTTTCAGTGCCTGTTAAGTGTGTGTGTGTGTGTGTGTGTGCGCGTGCGTGAGGAAGAAAAAGAAAATATATTGAGGCCTTGCAGTGCTGCACTATAAGAGCCAGACTGATACCCTGTATCTATATCACTCTACGACAGTTCTGAAACGACTGCAGCCCTTGGCTCTGTACAATTTCCCTGGACAGGTCCAACAAGATAGTCGCAGAGCCACAGCCCAAACCTGCCCCGAGGGTGCAGTGGATAAACAGGCTACCCCAGCGTATTTCCTGTTCTGCTGTTTAAGATGGCAGCCTCGAGGCAAAAGGAGATAAGACAGAAACAATCAGGGCCCATATCCCTCCGTTATCTCCCCCCGGGGGCCATCAGTATCGGAGGATGAGACGACGCTGCGCTTTTTTTTTTAACACGGGCGAGTGCCGCCATTACGCGCCGCCGCACAGGCCGCTCTGCGGGCCGGCCGCGCTAATGAGTTCGCGGGAGAGAGAGGGGAAAACCGCGCAGAGGCGTCTCGTCTCGTCGACTCTCCAGTGCCGAAGGAAATTAGTTTTTAGTGAAACTGCAAGACAGAGACAGTGATCGGGAGAGGATGCTGAACTTCAACCCTTTATTTCGCTCATGCGCAGAGCTTTCAAAAGTGCTGTGACCTGTGCCGGTATCCTTTGTGTACATCTATGTCTGTCTGTCTGTCTATCTGTCTGCCTGCCTGCCTGTCTCTCTGTCTGTCTGTCTATCTATCTATCTATCTATCCCAATCTAATCTAAACTAATCTATCTCCAGGCAAGAAAGCATATACACATGCTCGCAAACTTCCTTTTTGGTTAGGCAAAAGTGGCTATTTTGAAGAGCCGCAATGGTTATATTAAGCCGCGTTTCCACCAAAAGTACCCTTTTAGTCCCAGGAACTACTTTTCAAGGAACTAAAAGGTTCCTTCAGCCCACTGTTGTCTGCGTTTTCACAGCGGTCTAAAGTCCCGCGATGATTAGGCAAATTAGTTCGCTGACCTATGAAAAAGCGACGTCGTCGTCGGTCCATCTGTCCTATGATTTCTTCTGTAACTCCATACTGCCACCGAAGTAGGCTACGTTATTTTCCAATAACCGGGACAGCCCGAGGGGTTTATTCCACTTATACAACAGGTTACCAATAATGACAATATATGGTTACTTTAATAGGCTATTTATTGATTTTTATCGACTTAATCACCTGAAATTGAAATATTTTTCCGTGGCTGTTTGTGCATATTATTTTACCGTTGTCAAGCAAAACTCTCGTTGGTACTTCGACTTGGACCGTTGTTATGCAACTAACAGGAAATAAAAGACCAATATACAGATTGTAACTGTTTTATATACCCTCTCAAACACATTCATTACATTTTGTTTTTTATGCGAACATTCACTTTCATGGCTTGACATCCGAGGCGACAGAATGCATTCACATTCCACAAATAACTGGTAACAACATAGCAGAAAACATGCACACGTCGTAAACAATTGGCTGTTGAATTGATTAATTCGACTGTCATCGTCATTTCCATATAATCGCAAAATGACAAGAATAAATAGAATGAAAACTCGGACTTGCGTGAAAATTTAAATTAATACCGTTTGTTTTCATCTTTTAAAGTTACTGCTAGCGGAGCAGCTAAATACTTGAAGCATGTCCTCCAGATGCGAACCATCTACCATAAATTAGAGTCCGTATGTCTAGTCTTCCTGGTCTTTTTGTGGAATTGAACAATCGCAGAGTAAAATTGTGGCAGTTTGAAAAAGCAAAAGGGACAATTACTAGAATTAACCTGTTATTTTACCCTGACAAAAAGTGCGGAAAGTGATTTTTTCCAGTTTGCTTTTACTGTATCCCCAACGTAAATTACGCAGAACTACCGCATACCTCACATAACTGTGTCAAGCGTCAGTTATAACGGGCTAACAAAAAAAATCCAGATGAAAATATTCAGCAACTGAATTAAATCGTTTGAATGTTTTGGTATGTAATATGCTGTCCCAGCACGAATGTTTAATATTTTATAAAACAGACTTAATACTAAAGCAAGAAAAGAACAGAAGAGCACACAAAATAATCCTCAATCTTAATTTCTTATCTGTAGACGTTGGCAGGCTATAACCAAAAGTAGGCTACTGCGCCGCATAACATATGTCTGAATTCAAGGTATTTGTGGCTGCAGATTTTTAAAAATGACGGTTGAAATAAAATGCTGCGAGTACTCGACCAATCAGAAATGTTCAGCGGTTGCGCCCCACCCCAAAAGTTCCGGTACTTTTCGAAAGTACTACCCCCCAAGCAGGGACTTTTTTGGGGGTAAAATAACTTAATTTAGACCCTGGTTCCTGCGGTGGAAATGCACTGAGTTCCTCAAAAGGTTTCTAATTCCTGGGGAAAGTTCCTGTGGTGGAAACGCGGCTTTACACATAGAGCACAGTGTGATGCTGTTGAAATGCTCACAGCTTTAGTGTCACAGTAAAACTGGAGTTTATGTACTTTTAGCTGACACATAAACTGGAGATTCTCAAAACAGTGTGGGGTACTAGGGGTGTTATGTGTTTTCTGTTTGGGGGAGAACTGCAAATGGGGTGATGAAGGATGTGAGTAATTAAAATAGAATTATAGGCGTTACTATTTTTTATTTGTATTTAATTACTTATTTTTATTGCTTCCTTTTTTCTCCTCTTTTGGTTCTTTTGAATCTGTAAATACTTACAGATTCAACATTTGAATCTGCTATTTATTATTGGTTGAAAGGAATTGTACTCAAAGGGCAGGTGTGTCACAGAAAATACATTTTCTCATTTAAGTTTAGGAACTTAAGTAAATGTAGGAAAGTCTGTTCTAGATATATTCCTTTCAACATCTACACATATTACATTATAATGTATGCAAAAATATGTGCGTGAGCATGTGTGTATATAGACAGTGCAAAAGAGAACTGAGTTCTCTAACTGGTTAAATAAAGAAATAAAGATGAGCACAGAAGCATAGAACATAATACAGGTAATTTTCTATATTTTGCACTCAAGATGGGGAAATTATGTTCTTTTATACTAATACTCACTCAGAGAAAAAGATTCACACTCTTGATAAATGTGAACAAAGAAATCTGTATCAAATATAAAATACAGATAATATGCTATATTGTATGGGGAGATTATATTCTTTTACAATAATACATTTGCTCAGAGAGGAAAAGTCTCTTTAACAAGTGCCATTTTTCCCCCAAAAAAATATGTGTCAGAATTATTCACACCCTGAGAATTATTTTGAAATAGAATCCAATTTTTAAGTTCACCTCAATCAAAGAAACTGCATTGTGGCCTTCCGTCCATCACCATGGGGAAAGCAAAGAACTCTCAAAGGAAACAAGAGGTTCTTGACATGCAGGTTGTTGACCTGCCTGGTAGAGGAGACCTTAGGCATTCTTGCCCCCCTACACACACTGAGGCGAATAGTTTAGGAAACAAAGAAAAAAGTCGAGGGCCACAGTTGGAAATCTGCCAAGCTTTTTTGCATCTCGGGGACACAAAGGGCTGCGTTTTCTGGCTGGCGCGTGGCGTGTGGCGAGCTTTCGCCCTGGCGGAGTGGCATTTTCATCACGCGTTCTGACCCACCTGAGCCCCCTTTGGTAATCTGGTGACCCGCCATGTGCCGAAGTGGGAGGAGAGGCACTATTCGGGGTGAGTCAGTGAAGATCAAGCAGCGCACTGCAATTCTGGGGTCAGCGTAGTCGGCGTTTCGCGCCTACGCCGCCCACCTGACCATTCAAGGCCTAGGGCACATGTCACGACAAAAAAAAAGAAAAAAAGAAAGTTGCTCATTTCGGGGCTTTCCTATTCAATGAGCACGAGCATCTCCTATTCAAAATCCAATCAACCATATGCTGTCCAATTTGACTTTGATATGAATTCCCCAAGTAGGAAAAATGCATACTTTGCATTTATTGTTACTTTTCTTTTTATATAACATGAACTCATGTATTTATTACTGTCTGTTTTGTCCATGGCTGTTAATATACTGCACTGTGGTCTCGGTGGTACTGTATTCCAATATTTTTCTAACCCGTCTCTAATACAAAGAATATGAAGTATGACATTGGGCCTCATTTACCAAAATTTTCTAAAATTATTCTTACTCCAGTTCCTATGAAAAACCAAAGTGAGGTTCATGAAACACGCATAGACCTTCAATTCTGTGTGTATCCCACGTGTATTAAAGGATAAATGCCAATTGTTCGTAAATTGAACATGCATGCCTGTTCATGTTGATTTGCATAAGGAAACACCCTAGCAATCCCAAAAATAACGCGTCTTTCAGGGCCATGTGTAAACGGTAGCCATTCATCGGTCTCCACAAACATATCTACATTTCATGTGCAGTCCCTCAAAGATGTGCACTTTTCCCCAAGGCACGATTAACCAAGCAATCCAAAAGCAACAAATACGCCATTAGAGTGTTGGGTTTGGCTGTGTGCTTGTGGGTCTTTATATATCATAATCAATCATCATAAATCACTTTAATGAATAAACTAGATGAATTACATGCATTCCCATAAAGGTTATTATTGTAAAAATAAAACTAAGGCAGAAAGTGTGTGAGAGAAAGACATCGTAAATGAGAATTAAATAAGGTTTGTGAAAAAACTCAACTAAAACCTGCTCTTTAAACTAAATAAAGCTAAACTGAAATTGAAATCAAAAGCTAGTGAAAGAATTGAGGTTATTCAGATGGTTGTGTTAAAGTTAAAATCATTATCATATTTAATATTACTATATTATTAAAATAATTACATTGATAAACATTTGTTGTTATCAATGGTGGTTCAGTAACCTGATGAAACCATACATATGGGAGCAGAATTGTGGCCCAAGAGGGCAGGAGATGCTCCATCATTCAGGAACCCCGCAAACTGGATCTGTTCCACTAACATTCTGATGGGCGTGGCCACACCTGCTGCTGTTCCTTTTGACCCAGTTAACTTATGTTTCTGGCATATGGAAACGGCTGTATGGGATCACGCACAGTAATACTAAAGAACAGACATATGCATTTAAGTGACACTTGTGCACTCATCAATCAACCTGTAAGAATTATTTCACATATTACTGCTGGAGATAATAGAGTGTGCCAGCAGGTTAATGTAGTACATATCATGGATAGCAGCCAGATATGGCTGTAAACCCTATCATTTTATTTTAAAAGGAAGGACAAAATTGCAGTGATATGATAGTAATCAATGGCTCAGCCTAGCTCTGTGCTGTGGCAGCTTGCAGAAACCTGGTCACTCAACGGTAGTGGTCCTAAAGGTCCAGAGCTTAGAACTGTAAGTTAAGTTGACAGCATAAACCGGAGAACAGCTGTCAGTCTGCAAGTGACTATCATCTTGTGACCGCCCCGCCCAAAATGCATCCCCGAATGCTGCCAGCATACAGCACAGTGGCCGAGAGAGGCAGAAATGTGAGGTGGTGTTATTAACCACCCCTCACACCTTGAACTCTGGGCCAGAGAGAGAGAGAGAGAGAGAGAGAGAGAGAGAGAGAGCGAGCTGTACCTGCACCAACCTTTTTTTTGTTTTAAAAAGGTAATTTACCAGAATTAGTCTTTTTTATTTTTAAACCTGTACTATAGATATTTGTTTATATTAGAATAAGTGTAATGCCATTTTTGTTAGGTTCTTCACACCACAATTAATTTTATCCATGTTCCTGTGTCTTACACGTATTGCCTTGGTGCTTTGGCAATATGAAAGTGAAATTTACAGAGAGAGAGAGATAGAGAGAGAGAGAGTGAGAGTGAGAGAGAGAGAAAGAGAGAGAGGGAGAGAGGGAAAGTAAGGCACTCTGGGAAGACAAATTACCAGGAGAGGAACGGTGGTATTAAAAACACACCCTGAGCAGGAGTCTGCATCCCTGCACTCTAAAAGCAATATGTTTCTTGGCCCTTATTTTTCACGCGAGTAAAGACCTTGCATTTCTACCACTCTTTTGCACAGCTGGCTTTCAGCCAGAGCGACTGGGCAAAGTACGTTGCTCAAGGGCACAGCCGCAACGTCCTGATTTGGGATTTGAACTGGCGACCCTCTCCCCCCCCCCCTTCCCAGTGCTCCACGGCTGCTTTATCAAATCTGCCATTATGAGGTCTCTGTCATTTGTCACGATGAGGGACTTGGATGTCAGCGTGGCACGGTTTCTGGAGCGTGGAGCCCATCAATCCCCAGACCATCGCGTTTTCACATCTGGGCCAAATAGAAAAGGCCCATCCAACAAGGTCACTGATTGATCGGCGCCTGGCTCAGCCTGGGGGGTAAGGAGGGACAGCAGGCCCCGTCCTCTCCTTCTCTCAGGTTTTTAAGAGGTCGGTCACCCATGCTTCTAAAGCAAATTGAGACTCTGTGCCATTGTAAGCAATTAGAACAGGGTCTTATGGTGATAAATCGGGCCGTGTCCCTGCGCTGTTCCGCTGCCCTATTCTTGTCATTGGCCTGTTTCGGTGCTCTATGACTCACAGAAGGCGTGTGGAGGACAGTGGCTGGAGGCAAATTTCAGATTCCCCCCAATAACTGTGCCACCCCCTTCCTGTGCCCTGGCAGGTTCCCTGCCCCGCCCACCATGTGTCTCCTTAATTGGCCCAATTACCGTCTGCGCCTGCCCTGGCTGCCCGTTCACCAGCGTGCCCAGGGAGCCCGCCCGAAGTCCTGATGAATCGTTTTAATGATCGCTTTTCCAGTCCTGCTGCCTTCTTCCCACCAAACCCGCTGATTTATCGCCTCTGACTCTTTGTCCTTCCTTTACAGGCTTATGTGTAGGCTTGCGTGTAGGTATGTGAGTAGGTGTGAGAGTATGTGCATTTGTGTGTCTACGTGTGTGCATGTATGTGCACATGCCTGTTATTGTGTGCGTGAATCCGTGGGTGTGTTTATGACTGCATGTGTGTGTGTCTGTGTGCATGTGTGCGTGTGTTTGTGTGCGTGCGTGTGTGTCTGCGTGTGTGTGTCTGCGTATGCGTGTGTGTCTGCGTGTGGTGTCTGTGTATGCGTGTGTGTGTGTGTGTG